>NW_021940750.1:40311195-40373558 GCF_001715985.3 Manacus vitellinus | reverse complement strand
GGGAAGAGGCTTCTTGTGGCGAGGGCGCTGGTTTCTCCATCAGCGTGTGGAAAGCCACAATTAAAGAGCTGAAAGCTTTAAAATGGTCACTTAAGGCTTCTGGGTTTTTCCCTCTCCTGTAATAGTTGCTTCTTTTTAAAGCGGTGTTTCAAACCGACAGCGACACGAAACGCAGCTCTGGGTTTACTGCTGTAGCACCCTGGTCCCTGCCTCTCTGGTGTCCATCCTTGCAGGCATGTGGGGATTTAGCAGAGGGGTCTCAGCTTCCCCGTGGACTCAGAACATCCTGCCCATCCCATCCCTGTCTCCTGCTGATGTGGGACTGGGTGATGTTCAGCTTCCCCAGGAGCAGGGTCCCTGCGCTGCGGAGCTGTGTCAGGGAAACCGAGCCACGTGGGAAAGGCTTAACGAGGATGCAGGGTGAAAAGTACCATGACTGTGTTTGCAGGTGGTCTGTTCAACCTCTCCAAGGATTATTTTTTGGGGGGAGTTTCCAGGTGGTTTTTGCATGCCTGGCATTTTGGAGGCTTTGCGCACCAGGGAGACAGTGGGAAGAGATGCCTTCAGATGGGATCTGGTTCCTCAGGTCAGGATCTGAAAGCAGGGAGGTCTGGTGGGTGTAGCAGGTGAATCACTGACAGTGGCTGGAGCTCTGCAAGATGCGTTAGGTCTTGAAGGACTCTTTCCAAAAACCCCCTGGAGTTTCTCTGAGCCTCTCTTCCTTGGCCTCAGTATCCCCTGCTAGCTGTGGTTTAATCCTACATGTAAAGCTGTTGTAACTCCTGCAGATGTATTTTGCTGGCACCATATTCAGGTAACCCTTGGGCTGAGCTGAAGGTGACCCAACCACACTTCACGTGCGAGTTCATAAACTTCCTTAACGCAATATTTGCTCGGACATGAGCACGGCAAGTCCACAGATAGATGCTAAAAAATAAACACGGCTCTCAGCCTTTGTCCCAGCCCCTCGACTCAATCAATACATCTATTAATCTTTTATTCCAAAGCAAAGCCCTCAAATCCTTACTGTTTGTTTAGGTTTTACTGTTCTTATGAGTTTTAAATTCTCCCTCTTGCTTGAAGGCGTTTCCCTGGGTGGGGGCTTAATCCAGCAACACCCTGCAGGGCACAGCCTTCCCAGACCTGTCCCTGCAAAGGCACTGCCTGCTCTTGGTGCCAAAATGGGGAAAAGACTTTCCCAGAGGAATAACGTGGTGATCTTGCCCGAGATACTTCCTTATGGTGTTGTGGCATAATTAGGTGTAACACTGTCCTGGCACAGGGCTTAAATATGGGTGGGGAAGGTCATGTGACAGTTTGCTTTGTGCTGTCCTTGACTTTGACTCGACCTAGACCCAAGCTTTGGGATTTAGTTTGGGAATGGTTCATCTCCAGCTCTGACAGGGATTGGCCAAGGCTTGAGGAGATGTTGCTGGAGCTCTCCAGCATTTACAGGGCAAGTGTGGAGTGCTCTGAGGGAGTCACATTGGATTTACCACAGTAGTGGTGATCCCAGAGTGGGACCAGCATCCTAAGTGATGATTCTGGGTCTGGAGCAATCTGAGGATATGGACTCACCCAAAAAGATGGAAGTTTGCCCAGGGAGGTTGTGGCTGCCCCATCCCTGGAAGTGTTCAAGGCCAGGTTGGACGGGGCTTGGAGCAACCTGGTCTAATAGAAGGTGTCCCTGCCCATGGCAGGGGGTGGAACAAGATGAGCTTTAAGGTCTCTTCCAACCCAAACCATTCTGGGATTCTGTGATCATGTGCTCCTTCCCATCCACTGCATCTCGGTCACTGCTTTCTCAGCCTGCCCTGCAGAGCTGGAGCTGCCACTTTAAACCAAGCTTTAGTGTGCCAGGAGCAAACCTTGGCTGGGCTTGGGAGTGCAGGTGGGCAGGAGGCTGGAGCTGCTCTGGCGCGGTGGGAAGGGGTGAAACCCGGAATCCCGGCTCTGCAGCCGGGTCAGGTGATGGTTGCAAAACTTTGGGATTACACAACGTCTTTGCAGTGGACACAGGACCTGGGAACTCTGAAAGGACACAGGAAAGCAGCTGACTTTCAAAGGTGCCAACAGCTTCCTGCATGGGGGCCCCAGCTCCTTCCCTGCCCCTGAGGTAAATGATTCCACCTGAGTATGATCCAATGGCATGGCAGGATTTGGTTGTCAAGTGGAAGCACAGCATAGCTTTGGCCCTGTATTTTCCATCCTCTTGGAAGGGAATCTGTTCAGGGGCAAAGAAGGGTCTGTTGTTAGATAAGCTGAGAAGGGGGAGAGCAGGTACACTGGTCCCATTTGGACCATAAAGTGACGGGGCAGTGATGGATAGATACAGGGAGAGACCCTGCTAGGAAATATCCTGCAGAGCAGGAATCCCAAGTGTTGGGACTGTGTTTGTACAGGAGGGATGTTGCAAACTCTTTGGTGTTTCAGTGTCGCTGTGGTGCCTGGATTCCCCTGTGAGGGAACTGAGAGGACCAGCAAAGCTGTTTGCCAGTCTGGAGCCACCCTTCTGCTCCTGCACAAATGGGAAGGATGCTGGGTGCTCAGGCATGCACCCTTCCCATGGGAACCTGTGCCACAAAACTGGTGGTGTTTGTCTACAAGGAGAGAGAGAAGGAGAGCAAACAGGGCAGTGGAGGAGAAGTGCTCACCTATACAACCTCCTTGTCCTGAAAGAGAAAAATCTCTATCTTGTCCTAGAGCTGAAGAGAAGGAGTAAATCAGGGTTCTTCCTTCCATGCGCCCCAGACCAGGCTCAAACTGCCAGAGGGCAGGGTTAGATGGGATATTGGGAAGAAATTCCTCACTGTGAGGGTGGTGAGGCCCTGGCACAGGTTGCCCAGAGAAGCTGTGGCTGCCCCATCCCTGGCAGTGTCCAAAGCCAGGTTGGACGGGGCTTGGAGCAACCTGGGATAGTGGAAGGTGGCCCTGCCTATGGCAGGGGGTTGGAATTAGATGATCTCTAAGGTCCCTTCCAACCCAAACCATTCTGTGTTTCTGTGATCCTGCCCTGCAGGCAGGGCTGCAGCTGCTAACCTGTGTGTCAGCACACGTGTGTGTGACATGACTTGCTGGATTTGCCAACATTTGCCCCAGTTATGGACTCCCCGGTGGGAGAGCAGATGAAGAAGATGGTGGAGTTCTCCCCCAGTCATCAGGGAACTGAGGTGGAACAAACCACATCAAGAAAGAAACTGTCATGAATGGAGTGTGGGTTTCCTGACTCTTCCTCCCCCTGCACTATTGTGCAGCTGAGTTTGATAACGGGATAACTGCATTTTTATAACCCACAGGACCACCCTGGTCTGTGTTGGGTTGATGGGCAGCTTGCAGGTCATTCTCCTCTGTGTAGATTTTCAACAGCACCTGAAGGGAGGGCATAGTGTGTCCTCAGCCTGTGTTTGCCTTACATAGGGCAACACATTTCCTCCCATGCAGACTTAGAAAAACGTGCCTTGTAAATGTGGAAAAGTCTTAATGAGGCTACAGCAGTGAAGCAAATAAATGTCCTGTTCTTGCCAGGGGTGGATTAGCTTTGCACTTGGGAATTAACTTCAGAAACTTGTTCCTCAGTTGGCTGTGCTGAGACTTGGCACCCTGGCACTCATCCTGCCAGCCAGAGACACCCCTCACGTCTGCTTTCCTTCTCTTTTACTGATAGACTGAGAAAAGCTCGTTGGCCCTGTAATAAACACTTGAGCTTTTCAGTGGTGGCAGATGAGGGCATTTGTTGTCTTGCTCATGCCCTCTAGTGTCGCTCATAACCATCAGAGAACACTTCCAGAAGTCACCCGCTTTTCCAGGGTCCCAGTGCTACAAAATCTTACTAATTCTGTAGCTTAAAATCAGAGTTCTTGCACAGAAAGGTCAGGTGTGAACAGAGTTGTTTTCTCAATGCCATGTACATAAATACAGCAGCAAACAGGACTGCGAGCGAGGGCAGCATAGAATCGTGGAATCATTCAGGTTGGAAAAGACCTTTAAGATGATCGAGTCCACCCATAATCTTCTACTTCAGCTCTGAGGAGCAGGTACAGATTTCCTGGCCCCTCTTTAAGTTCAAAGCATTTTGTCCCTGGTAGACACATTGCACAGCTCTGCAGACCATCACTCAGCTGGTGAGGAGATGAGCAGTCACCCACCCTCAGCCTGGAGGCCATCAAGCTTTGGAGATGGAAGTGGTGGTGGAGGACAAGAGCGATGGCCTTTGGGGTGTCAGCAGTGCTGGGCAAGGTCAGCTTCTGCTGTTGAGTGTGTTTTATAGCCAGCTTCCCTTCCTGCTGCTGAGCCTGCTCCATTTGCCGTGTCCCTCACCCTCTGGTTGGCAAGGAGGTGTCCAAACTCAGAACAAGCTGTGCCCATTCTCTGTGAGCTGCTCTGCCAGACAGGATGTTTTTAGTTGATGGACCAGCCACGTGTGCTCATCCCACCATCAGCCCAGCTCCCACCCTGCTCAGACCTGGTCTCCAAGCAGGGTGTCCGTGTGAGCCATCCCACCCTGGGAGCAGGTCAGCTCCCAAGGTGGTTGTTGGCTGGTCCAGTGCAGGGAGTGAGACTGCTCCCCCCCTTCCCAGGTGTGTGGGATCTGGGAGTGCAGCATTGAGGTACACACTGGGAAAATTAGTTTGTCGTGGTGGAAGAGGTCAGGGCGGCCCCGTCGTACAGTCCAAGTAAAAAGAGGAAATGGCCTCAGTTGTTCCAGGGGAGGTTTAGGTTGGATATTAGGAGCAATTTCTTCACCTAAAAGGTCAAGCACTGGAACTGGCTGCCCAGGGCAGTGGTGGAGTCCCCATCCCTGGAGGGACTTAAAAAACATGTAGATGTGGCACTTGAAGACATGGGTTAGTGGTGACTTGGCAGTGCTGAGGGAATGGTTGGACTCTGTCTTAGAGAACTTTTCCAACCTCAGTGATTCCATTGCTCTCAAGGGCTCAAGGTAAAGATGTTTTGAAGATATTTTGGGCAGGAAATCATTCTGGCCCTGCCTTCTGGTCTGTGAGCTGCCAGCATCCGTGTTGCCTCGCTCAGTTTTTCCTGACCCAGTGTTTTGATTTACTCTTGTACTTGAGCAACAGCCAGAACCTGTTCTAACCTTGAAACTTCAGTTTAGCTGCCTCGGCCCGTTTGGATCCTCCTTTGAGCCTGTTTTGGCACGTTCCTTTCACCTCTTTGTTCCTGAAGGACCTCTTTTCTCACTGTGTCTTTGGTTGACCAACAAAGGTCAGTGTGATGCTGAGGTCCCACCTTCAGTCGTCTCCAGGGGGGTCCTTGACTGACATCAAAGCTGATCAGCCTACCTGTCATCTTCCAAACATCACACTCTACATTGGAAGGGAAAAAAAGACAGGATTCACAGGGTGACTTGGGTAACCCATCAGCCCTTGATGAACACTTGGCTCAGGACATCTGGGAGGGTGGTTCTCCCGTTCTGTTCTTCTGGGACTTGCAGTTCACTGGCAGCTTTGCTCGTAGGGATGCCCAGCCATGCAGCTGTGGGGCAGAAGTTTCTTACCAGCAGCTGTTGCCTCTGGGAGGATGTGGATGGGTCTGGGGGAATGCAGATGGCTCTGGGTGGATGTGGATGGCTCTAGGTGGATGTGGATGGTTCTGGATGGATGTGGATGGTTCTGGGGGGATGTGGATGGCTCTGGGAGGATGAGTCTAGCAAGGCAGAGCTGGTGAAGGGGGTGGTCTGTGAGGCTGGTGAGGAGGAGAGGGAGCACTGGGTGCCAGTGGTGACACGTGGCTGTCCCCAAAGAGGACATATCACACATACATCCTCTGGGATCACACTGTTCCTTCCTCCAAACCTGGTATGTGCAAGGTTTGATCCGTACTCACACGTCTTACAGAGCACCGCTCCCAAATTCACGTACCCTGCTCATAGAGAGATGGCTCTGCAGCTTCCTGGCTGGAATGAGGCCACCTAATTTGGGAAGCGCCCGGGGATATTCCCACCCTCTCAGCTTGTGAAATCCCGGAGCAGTCACAGATCGTAGGTGCTCAGGGCAGGGGCTGCCTGCCCTGGTTTTGCTGTTGGCGTGTTGCCTGTCCATTGGAGAGGGAGTAGGACACCCATCCTTGACCTGCAGGTTGGGTGGGGGGAGATTGAAGCTTGTGGCTCCAGTGCCACCTCTCCTTTCCTTACAGCAGCCCCAGTGTCTCAGGGACGGATGTTTAGAGGCAGCAGCGATGGTTTTGTGTGTATCCTACAGTCCTTGGGATTCCCATCACCAGTGAATGGTGCTTCTGACCTGGAAGCAGCACAGAAGCCACCAGCACAGCTGACTGATGGTCTCTGGGTTGTGGAGCAGGGTCAGACATCCCCAGTAATTCCCTCAGACCCTCGGCAGTCTCCCGTGTTGATGACCCGGAGGTTTTGTTGATGGATGGACCCTCCCAGCCCCAGGTGTATTTTACCAGCCTGGTGCCTGTTGCATGCTGGCAGCAGGATTACTCATTGTGTGTCAGCTTGGTGCTCTCCTAAGGGAAGCTTTGCTTTTCCCATCACCCTGTGAGCACCTGTGGGTTCCTGTCAGCAGTTTGCATCCCCAGCGGAGCCTCCAGCGGTGTGGGATGGGGGGGCTCCATCTCAGAGCCAGGGATGCTCCTCAGCACCTCCACTGTTAGCTAATGTCTGTGAAGGGCCTTGTGAGAAATGCCCCCCTCAAACCTGTCCTGCTTTGCCACGACATCTTCCATTCCCCAGCCCCACAGTAGTGTGAGAATCCCATTTGTGGTGTTTTCCTGAGCATCTTCATGGGGTGAGAAACCCCCGGAGAGAATCTGCTTCTCAACTCTCATCCTTTGAATCCATGCAACTCCAGCCTTTGGCAAGTGAAGGAATGGAGAGAGAGATGAGCTCTCCTTCCCCTCACCATCACACAGCAGCTGCAGAGAAACAGGCATGGATGAGGGACGGGAGTGCTGTGGTTTGGGATCATCTGGAGCAACTCCAGTCTCCTTCCCCACTGCACAGGGACTCGCTGTGTTCTCCTGACTCAGTAACATGCTGCTGTTCAATTAACTTTTGACTTCTGGTTTTAAGGAGCAGTGCACAAAATAGTTATTTACTTCATTTGGAAATTCTTTTATTTGTTAGCATAATTACAGCTTCCTCTTTTTTTTTTTTTTGGGGGGATATTTTTCTTAGCAGGGGAAGGGGGGGAGGGAGGGGGGAATATTTGCTGCTCTCCTTGTGGTTATCACATCCTTCAAATTACTAAAAGAGGCTGGGATAATAGGTCTGGTGATTATATATAGGCACCATCTGCTCTGTGGCTGCTTCCTATCAAAGTGCAGTTAGAGGAGTGCAAGGAGGATATTTTCTCTCCAGCTATATTAAGACTCTGTTTCCATCTCGGCTCCAAAGCAAAGCTCTCTGCATGCAAATGGATCAAACGCTCTGGAATCAATGGCTCTGTTTTGGCAGCCTTGAAGCTGATTTTTCTTTTTTTTTTTTAACTTATTTTGTTTTATTTTCCCCTCAAGTTTGCTGTTCCCATCCGTTACGCAATTTCATTCGAGGCTGGTTGTTCTGCATTCGGTGTTTTCCTGTCACCACAGTCCCCCCTGTTTGCTGAGCAACGCGGTCTCGTGTTAGCTGGCGCAGGGATCTGTGTCAGAACTCGAATGCGAGGCAATATCTGAGCAATCAGGAATGTTTTGGAGGATGATGAAGGCAGATTTTTAGGATGCATCTGCTGTCGGTATGTAGAGGAGGTGGAAAGCTGAGCTGAGTTAATTTGGAGCAGTAATGGGAAAGAATGATTCCATGTTTTGTGATACCAGCCGTGGCTGTCCTGTTGCTGTTGGGGAGCATTGCAGGGCTCAGGGCTTGGGAGTCATGGAATTGTAGAATCCCAAACTGGTTTGGGTTGGAAGGGACCTTAAAGCCCATCCCTTCCACTAGTGGACACCTTCCACTAGACCAGGTTGTTCCAAGCCCTGTCCAAGCTGGCCTTGGACACTTCCAGGGATGGAGCAGCCACAGCTTCTCTGGGCAACCTGTGCCAGGGCCTCCCTACCCTCACAGTGAGGAATTTCTTCCCAATATCCCATCTAACCTTGCCCTCTGTCAGTCTAAAGCCATTCCCCTTGTCATGGGATGTCCCTGCTGGGCACCATCTTTTGCATCTTCTCATGTGGGGAACTGGATACTGCATTTTCCCCTTTGTGGCCTTGGAGACCCAACAGGTTTCTCTTCCTCTTCTGGAGCTGGTAAGATTTCATGCTCTTGGAATAAGAAGGGAGCAGAAGGAGTTGCCAGCCCATACAGAGGGTGCTTGTGACAGGACATGTGAGTCCCCCAGAGGTGGAGGCCAGAGGAAGCTGATAAGGCTGAAACCCCAAGGAATTTGTCTTGGAGAAATTCCAGAGGTTTTGCATTCACCCCTTGCCCTTGTCTGGTTTCAGACCCTTCTTGCTGACTCCCAGTTTTCCACAGGTTGCATATTGCTATGTAAAGGATGTACCTCTTCCAGCTGTAAGTGATGGAGGGGTTTCTCCATCTGGAGTGTAATGTGTGGTGGAAGCTGATGCTGGTGGAGGTCTCAGCAGGTAGATGCTTCTCAGACCAGGGGTTGAGGCAGTGGGGAGCCCTGGCTGCTGCTTGAGCAAAGAAAATGCTCTTGGACATCTCTTCTGGGTGGAAAAGGACTGAAGGAAGGAGAGTTTCTGTGTCCCAGTGCCGCTTATCTGGCTTGATCGGTGAGCAGGAGAGGAATTTCTCCCAGAAGCCCATAGCAAAAACTATTTTCTGGGATAATTAGGGAGGCTTGGTTCAGCACAGCAGTGTTGTTGTTGACAGGCTGGGATTTCCCAGGGTTCAGACACTGTTTTATCTGTGGTTTGTGTGTAAATATAGGAGAAAACCCCACATTTATTGGCCTGGAAATCGGAGTGTTGCGTTTACCCCGAGAGCCACCTGGTTTGGGGCAGCACCTTCTTGCAAAGTGACCCTAATCCTCCATCCCCCACCCACTCCCAGCTTCCCAAGATGCTGTTTTATGCATCCTTTTGTCTGTGAGTTAAATGGGGGTAGAGATTCACACTTGGTCTACTTGCTCCCGCCTTGCTGGATGCTCTGGTGGGAAGCCCATGGGATCTTTCAGTACTTAAAGGAATTTGTAAAGAAGAGGAAGTAGGACCTTTTGCATGGGCAGATACTGACAGGACAAGGGGGAAGGGTTTTAAATTAAAAGAGCAGAGAGTGAGATTAATACTATGAAGAAATTCTGAACTGGGACAGTGGTGAGGCCCTGGCACAGGCTGCCCAGAGAAGCTGTGGCTGCCCCATCCCTGGCAGTATCCAAGGCCAGGTTGGATGGGGCTTGGAGCAAGCTGGGATAGTGGGAGGTGTCCCTGCCTGTGGCAGGAGCTTGGAATGGAATGATCTTTAAGGTCCCTTTCAACCCAAACCATTCCAGGTTTCTGTGAAGGACACCGAAGGCAGCTCCCACGCTCCTGCTCCTTGGTGTGACGAGCTGGGCTTCCTTCCAGAAATGCATCCCTTTGGATTGCTGAAGCCACCAAGGGCTGTGTTTACACCTCTTTAGACTCAGCCCTGCTCCTGCTGCCACACAAACGAGTAAATAACAGTCACAGCAATTCCTGACGGAGCCAAACAGCGGATCCACGGGTGTTTGTGCCATGCAGGGACTTGCAAAACCCCCTGTGAGGGTTCCTTCCCACCGAGCCTGGATGGTGTCTTGCGTGCCCTGCTTGGAGGGAGCAGCAACAAACGGGTTATTGTTTCTCTGTCTAGTTTCTTGAACAGGAAACTGTGTTTGAAAACGTCATTTCTTAAAAAAAAGTTTACTTGACAGGCTTCTCTGCAGTCTGTGCTTCTTCCTATTTCTCTGCCTGAGGCAGGACTCTGCTTATATGAGTTTTTTTCCTAATGCAGGGGCTAATACCACTGATTTCCTAATACCACTGTTTTCCTTACACCCAGTGGCTTCTAGCATTTGGGACCCTGGGTTTCACCCCCTTGTGGCTTATATCACCCCCTGGTTCAGGGGGATTATCCATCTCTTACAAACACAGTTAAAGTCACAGCCACAAAACACAGGGAGACAAAAAAAATAAATAAATAAAAAGAGGCACAAACAAAAGGCTCCAAGGGTTAGGGGATGTTGAGCCGAAAAATGTTCCTTCGGGTTCTGCTCTGGCTGTGCTGGAGCTGCCCAGGGCAGCGTGGGGAGAGGGTGAATGAGGTGCCCAGGAAGGAGGCCAGGTGCCAACAGAGCAGTGTGACCCACCAGTGGCTGTTTCCAAGGGTCCTCGGCCCAGGAACGCTGGAAGAGCCACAAGGATTGCTCTGCCAGTGCGGGGAAGCCTTCCTGGAGGAGAGGATGCGTCGTGACTGGGATAGCAAGGAGGAGGCGGAGGGGAGAACTGAGTTGAACCTGGGGGTTTGCTCTGTGAGGGGGTTGCTCAGTGTTCCCTCTCCGTGGGGGAGCCTCCGGGCTGCACAAAACACTGTGTGCCCTCAGTGGATTAAAAACATCCCCGCTTCCTACAGCAGATTGGGGTCAGGCTGCTGCTCCAGGTACCTGCAGGCCAGGAAAGGAGTTGTACATGAGCAGACACCACCTGAGGAGGCACCATGAGCAGCTTTGCGGCCAAAAAGTACCATTTTTAGACTGAAAACAAACAAAAAAAACCTCCCAAAGAGTTCAGCAGGGCACCTTGCAGCAGTTTTTCCTTTCTTCGGCGCGGGAATGATGTTACTTGGAATTGTAACCTGCTGTATGGACTGTGGGCTGATCCTCCGGCTGTCAGGGACCTGATGGGGACCAGAGATGGTTTGAACACTCCTCTGTACCCAGCAGTGGGTCTGGCTCTGCTGGAAACACTCACATCAGCCCCACATGTGCCTTGTCAAGGACTTTTGCAGCACTTTAGGCCAGATTTAATGAAGGGTACGTTGGGCAGAGGGGGAGCGAGCACCTCATCGCCGTCCCACGCTGTGTGGAGGAAGGTCTGTGCCTGCAGAGCCCGATTCCTCAGCTCTAATTACAGGAACGGGTGGCTTTTCCCTTCTCAGGCTGAAAAAAATTGGCTCAGAAATCCTGAGAAACCACAACACAAATGTCTGACGCTGTTCCACATGGTCTTGAGCGAACAAAAACCCTCTTGAAATCAGCCCTTGCCTCCCAAAATAGGCAACACCACTTCAAAAGGGAAGAGGGGGGGGGGAAAATCCCAAACTCAAGGCTTCACAGGGTGAGAGCACTTGCAACCTCAGAGTTTCTGTAAGTGTGTTGTTGTGCCTGCCAGCACAGCCAGGGTTTGGTCTGGGATAAAGCTGGATTTGCCTGGGGAGGTGGTGGACATCCCACAGGGATGCTCCCAGCTGCTCCATGCTCTGCAGCCACCGCCTGCCATGGGGGGCTGATGCGTTGTTGCCATCCCTCCTTCTCCATCCTCTTGATTTTCTTTTACCTGGGAATATTAAGCTGAGCTTGATCCCACTCTGGAGGTCACAGAGAGGTTTCTTGCAAGGAAACACAGTCTGGTGCAGGCTGAGCAAAGAGGCAACACCAACGTGCTTATACCAGGGAGGACCAGGATCTGCTCTGGCTCCTGTCCCACTGGATACCTGTTTGGAAGCAGCTGGACCTTGCAGAGCTCTTGCACCACCTAAACAGCAGGAAAGCACTTCTAAACCAGAAGTGGGACACACTTACCAGCCGTAGGGTATCCGTGTGCCAGCGTGGATTGCCCTCCGGAGCGGTGCTTTCCGCTCTTTGTTCGCCCAGCCCGCAGCACTCAGAAAGGCAGGCGTGTCCAACCACCTCCTGGGAGCTTATCTTGCCCCAGAAGAATATATTACATTTCCTTTTTGAATTAAAGCTTAATATTTTTGCAATAAAAGAGAGGAGGCTGGAGTGCGAGGCGATAAAGTCACACGTGGTTTGCCTCTGCTGAAGTTAAATCCCGCAGGGAGCATTTATTTTAGCAGGAGCAGCCCTGGGTTCACCTTGGACCATCCAGAAAGCAATCAGGAGGGTCAAAAGCAGGTCAGGACCTACACTAAACTGATACTTTGAAAATAATTGGCTATATCCTCCATTTCAAGAAACTGAAGCCGTGACCACAAGCAGCAGCATTAATAAAATTGGGCATTTATTAATCCTCCTTCCGAGGGTTGCAAATTAAAAGAGGGAGAAGGGTGTGCACACCTGGCAGCTGCCACCCCGGGATTTGCAGTGTTTTTAAGGACGAGTGCTGATGGAAACAGGTTACAGGGAAGTGGAGCCTAAAGTTAGGCCAGTGCTAAGAGCTCTTAAATAATACCTTATCTGGTACCCAGAGTAGCTGGAGTGGTTTCAAAGAGCTGGTGACTTGCAGCATCCTTTGCAGAGGGATTATCCCTGCTGCATCTCGGGAAGTTGTGTGGATTGACTCAAAATTTGGCTTAGTAGAACATGTTCTGTTGGATGCAGGGACAGAAGTGGAACTGATTTTTACCCGTTGTGCTGGATGGTTTGTAATTGTCCCTGTCCATCCTGTGGAGTTTGTTATTTCTCTTCCAGCCAACACTGGTTTCTAATTAGGAGACATAAAATTAAGAGGGAAGAGCAGCAGTCTGCAAGGGTATTGCTGCTCGGGAAGGAATCTGGGCTGGATTTAAGACAAAAATATCCCCTTGTTTGCAGGATTTTGGGGGGGAGAGGGTGGTGTAAGCACTGCTCTGGGGCTCTGAGTGGTGCAGGTGTGATACTCAGCCCTGGTGATGCATTTCAACCAACTGACCCATTTTTTTCCCTATAATTCCGCTGTATTTTATTTTTGTTTAATGCTAGATGTATTCTTCTCCTGGGAGGGTGATGTGACATCTACAGAGCCCTCTTATGGTGCTGCTTTTAGGGTTACAATTGCAAAGCCAAGAGCTAAAATAGCTTGACCAGGACCTTCTTAAATCCAGCTATTCCCCCATCAGGATGCATCACATCACAACTTTGGGAAGCATAACACTGTTCTGAAAGCAATCTCAGGATCTCCTTTTCTGCCAGGAGATTTGTGGAAGATGTTTCTGTAGTTATTTAATGGGAAGGGAACAAATTCTTCCCCACAAGCCATCCCCGTGCTTCCCTCAGACTCAGTGTTCTGTGCTGCTACAAGAAAACCCTTTCAGAAATAGGAATTATTTGGATATTGCAGAAATCCGCAGGGTTTTGGCCTCATCCATCAGCTGCCTTTGGCACCAGCTGCTTTTTAGAGGTGCTTAATAAAAGCAAACGTGCTCCGGTGTTTCTCTCTCCTCTCCTTTTATAACCCCACTAGTCCCTCATTTCCATCCCGCTCCTGGTCAGCAGGGATGGCTTTGATGGTGAGTTTTCCCCTCCAGGCTTGAGCTGGGAATTAAGCCTGGCTTAACTTTTACAGCACAGTGCACCTGGCTGGGGGTTTTCCACCAAGACTCGTTTATATTAAATAACAACATGCAGAGGAGCCTGAGTGGTTTTGGTGAACTCCTGTAAATGCAAAAAAAGGGGGATTAAGGAGCTTTAGGGCTTTAATGCTTTAGGAGGAAAAGCCACGAGAACAATGGATTTCCCCCAGGTTTTGTACAGTTTAAAAATTTGATTTGGAAAGAAGAACTGAAAAAAAGTTTTTGCTTCTGTTTCGTATGGGCTGAAAGGTCATTTGAACCCCTCTGCCCTCAGATTTCCCTGGAGCAGGGAAACTTCCCGTAGTTTCCGTCCTAAATCCATACATTACATTATACTAGCAGCATTTATGGTTTAACCAGCAGTGTAGTGACTGCAAATGATGGAATTTGAATTTTGTTAAGCAAACAGAGCAGTCTCTGCATACATTTTTCATTACTGGAAACAGAGATAGCCCCTGGAGTGTTCCAAGGGCAGGTTGGATGAGGCTTGGAGAAACCTGGTCTAGTGGAAGGTGTCCCTGCCCTTGGCCTTTAACATGGTCCTTAAGGTCCCTTCCAATCCAAACCATTTTATGATCTTTTCCTCTAAATACAATGTCTTACCCCTAATACCCAACAGACCCAAGAAAAAGATACTGAAATTTTAAGGAGAGAACAAAAAATGAACGTGACAGGATGGAAGAAGAGCAGTGGGAAAATGGAGACCTTTCAGTAAAAATTGTACTTAAAAGTCTATTCAAGTTGGTTGACACCAAAAAGTGTCAGGAAATCTATGATTTGGGGTTTACTTAATACTTTAGCCTACTTAAGACATATTTCTGTGCTTGAATGAAAGGCAAGTAAAGACCTACCCATTGTAAAGCCTTTCTCAAGAAATGACTCCAAATCACAGGAGTTGCTCCATCTCTCTTGTCCTGTCAGTGTAGAAGTTATTTGTTAAAAATAAATTGTACTTGGTAGCATCAAACTTCCAGCCAGGAAATGCAAACCCATATTTCCTGGGAAGGAAAAACAAATCCAAAGATTATTTTCTGAAGGGGGTTATTCAGCCTCACCTCATTGTCAGGGGTGTATTTTCACCATTGTTTTGAATGCTTGGTCTTGTGGAGAGTGAAAAGGCACATGGTTGGAAGAGCACCTGAAGGGGGGCTGAGCTGGGATGTTCCCACTGCTGATGGGAGCTCAGCCAAGTGCCACATTCCTCAGCCTGGAGAAGGGAAGGCTCCCTGGCTTCAGGGAGACCTTGGAGCCTCTTCCAGTGCCTAAAGGGGCTCCAGGAGAGCTGGAGAGAAGGACTTTGTACAAGGGCCTGGAGGGACAGGACAAGGGGGAATGGCTTCCCACTGCCAGAGGACAGGGTGAGATGGAATATTGGGAAGAAATTCTTGGCTATGAGGGTGGGGAGGCCCTGGCACAGGTTGCCCAGAGAAGCTGTGGCTGCTCCATCCTTGGAAGTGTCCAAGGCCAGGTTGGACAGGGCTTGGAGCAACCTGGTCTAGTGGAAGATGTCCCTGCCCATGGCAGGGGTTGGAATGAGATGGCCTTTAAGATCCCTTCCAACCCAAACCATTCCATGATTCTGTGATTTTAGTAGGACTCAACAAGGCTTAGACATTCCTGTGGATGAGAAGTACCCCCACAATGACTTTGGCAGATCTGTAAACGCTCGTGTTCCAGGGCACAAGCCAAGTCCTAATCCAAAGGGAGAGACAGAGATGCTTCCCCTGAATCCCCCAACCTGGGGGTTTTTATGCTGCAGAGCTGCTCAGTTGATTTTTTTCCCTAGAGCTGCAACCCACGCAGCACCTTCCATTAAGCAGCTCCCACATGGCTCGTGCAACCCCATCTCCTTTCAGGTGTTCCCATCCCTTTTGCTTCCCGGGAGGCAAAGCTCAGGGTAGGGATTGGGTAGGGCTGCGAAGCCATCGGCGAGGCACCATGGCCACCCACCCACCACCACACATTTTATAATTTCATTTGATTATTTTTTTTCCTTTTTTTTTTTTGTCGGGGGACTCTGCTGCATCCCGGGCCGCGAGGGGGGAATAACCTCTTTGATTTTATTTTTTTTTCAGTTCTCTCAGGCCAGACACACCACAGCCCTTTGAAACGCTCTGTGTCCCTTACCCCACCCATGAATGTGCCAAACCAGCCTCTAGGACATGGATGGATGTCTCATGAGGACTTACGGGCTAGAGGACCCCAGTGCATCCCTTCCGATCATGCCCCCCTGTCTCCACAAAGCAGTGTAGCCTCTTCGGGAAGTGGTGGGAGTGAACATTTAGAAGATCAGCCTTCCGCTCGTAACACATTCCAGGAGGAAGGGAGTGGGATGAAAGGTGAGTGCAAAACCAGACCCCGACCCCCCCGGCACCCAGAGGCAGGAGGGAAGAGCCGCTTTCCCGGCACTGCTGGGCTCCCACGGCGGTTTTGGGAGAGAATCCTCGTAACCACACGGGGCCTTCCGGCCTTTCTTCCCGGCTCAGGAATTTTAGATCCAGGGGAACAAGTTAGGTTTTCTTTCAAGCAGCAGCTGGTCCCGATCTGACATCTTGCACTTGGGTGCCAGTGGGCTGGTTTTGCCCCAAAACCCTGCGAGCTGGGTTCCAAAAAGCTGGAATTTTTCCATAGCCTGTGGCTTTTGGCTGCGAGTGGTGCTCTTTTTTTTTTCTCTCTCTTTTTTCTGTTTTATTACGGTGAAAAAAAAGCTTAGAGTAAGCTTAGCGAGCCACGTGTGATTTGCCATTGCAGTGTTTGGTACCCACCAAGTATTTGGGGAAGTTCTGGCTTGGGATACTGATTTGCAGTGAATTTAACCTGTGTGTTTCAGTTCTAAACCAGTTTCAGTTGGTTGTCCCATTGTACCTGCATTTCACAGAGATCTTGGCAGTAAATATATGTGATTCTGTTGGTAAACAAGGCAGAAATGAATCCCTATTGCTGCAGTCGTAGATGGAGAGCAAACTTCAGGCTGAGGAGGAATAAATAGATAAAAACTGGGCAAACATACAGACTGTGAGTTCCTGGGAACAGAGAAAACGACCCTGCAGCTCTCAGACTGATTTAAACAACTCCAATTTGCGTTAATGCAAAGCAGCTCAATTGTGTAAAGGCCAATGGTGTGTCAGAATAAGGAAATAATCATATTTTTTAATAGTCACAAGGTCTGATTTTAGTCTAATTGCAGACAAATTGAGATGTGTGTAACTCTGTGTGATGTGGGGCTGCACTTGGCTTGGCTCTGGATGGCTTGGATGTGCATGAAGTAAATGCATGAAAACCCCCTCGTGGTTCCAAGGAATGCGATGGAGGCAGGTCGGGTCCTGTCCGACCTGGGAAACCCTTTTTGGGAGCACGTGGTGCAGAGGGGGCTGTTTAACACTTCATTTCTCCAGGTTTCTGCTGATGGAGCTGGAGAGGAGACCATGGGGAGCTGGGCTCCCTGTGATCCACAGCTGCAGCTCCAGGACCTGCATGAATAGAAACTTCCCAGTGCCATGGAATCAATCCATGTGGCCAAGTCTGCAAAAGCCAAAGGCTGTCCAGAAGCAATAATCCACTAAATCAGCTCCACATATTAAGACATCCCACTGCAGGCAGCTGGGATATGGCTGCCCTTCCTCGGGCCATCCCTTCCCAGACATCCAAACCCAATTCCCCCATTGCTGAGTCAGCCAAATGACTTTTGTCCCACTGTCCAAGGACACACACCACAGATGTCCACAGCCTCTGGTGTCTGTACCTGCCACGTCTTCCTCCCTCTGCTGTGTTTTGTTCAGGCTGAACTATTCCAGTTTCTTCACAGATGATGTTTTCTAAACGTGGGGTTGTCCTTTCTTCTCTCCGCCGGGCTTTTGTCCAACAACTCCATATTTTATTAAAGATATGTTGGCCAGAACTGGACTCCAGAGCAGAGCAGAGGCTTGTTTGCCTACAGACAGAATTCCTATGGCTGGGTATGATCCATTGTATCCCCAGCTTTTCCCAAGAAAAAAAAAAGGGAGTGCCCGTTCCCTGCACTCGGATTGTGCCGTTTCTTGTCCCTGCAGACATGCACAACTTTGTGCATTTTCGTGGGGTTGCATCGTATTCCACCCAGAGCAGCTGCTCCCTTTGCCAGGTCCCTTCTCTGAACTGGAGCCCTGCAGGCTCTCGTGGCTTGGTGTCACCCCACTGCTGGTCAGCTTGTTCCTTCTTCAGCACCTTCCAGGGCATCCAGGAGGATGCAGACCCATGGGATCTGGAATGTGGGGAGTCGAGGCCCGTGACAGACCCTCATCTGACATGGCTTAGCAGTTCTTCTCCCTTAATGTCACTGTTTCTCTCCTTTCTGTTTATATTTATGCCCTCATGTCACCTATTTCTTTCCACCCGTCTTTGTGCTCAAGAAAAAGAGTCCTTTGGCTTTTTCCTGGCCCCTGGTTTCTCCAGGGGTAGATGCAGACACTTGGTTCCCTGTGGACCCCATCCATCCGTCTGTCCATCCCTTCCTGGGTCCCTGCCCATGGCAGGGGGTTGGAATGAGATGATCTTTAAGGTACTTTCCAACCCAAACCATTCCAGTGATTCCTGGGGGGCACAGCTGGGAGAAGGGTTTGTGTGTAGAGCTGGGAGTTTTTTCTGGGAGTGTATCCATGGTGTGCCAGGAGGGCACTGCTGAAGATGTGCTGTGTGTGAATTGTTTTCCTTCCAGATTTCCTGATGGCCATGCCATGACTTTGCAATCAGCTCCTGGTAATTGCTGATTAAAGAGCAGCTCTGTGGGCAGGTGGCTCACCCATGCCTGGAGAGAGTTGGGAACTTTGACTTTCCAAGGACTGTGAGGTCACCTTAGATGCCCTGGCACACCCTGGTTGCCTCTTTCTTCCCTGTGGGATGGGAGAAATCCCCACCACCATCCCTCTGTGTGCTGGGGTGGTTTCACCTCCCCAGTTCACTCCCAGGATTGCTGCCTCTGTTGGCAGGGGGGCTCTGAGACTGTCATAGCTCCCCAAAATTAGGACATGATCCAGGGAGACTGACACAATGGGAAGGAGCTGCTTCTGTGCTCTGACCCCCTGCAAAGGCTGGAGATGGGTTTCCTGCAGGGTTTAATGTCTGTATGAAGTTGCATCTCTCTTCTGGAAGTACCTCCGTGGGCTTTGCCATCGGCACGGACGTGTGGAAAGGCAGCTGTCCCCAGGGGACACGGGGTCAGGGAGACTTGTAATGTGTTGTCACTAAAATGGTGTGGTTTTGTGTTAAAATGAAGTTGAGATTGGAGCCTGTGCTGGAATCGGGGCTTTCTGCTAATAATTTCTCAATTTTTTAAATAGAGATCAATTAAAGAGGCTGCTGGTAGCAGAATTTGGGACCGTTGCATGTCAGAACTTTTGGAAAACAGTGAATTTCAGCCCATCCATGCTCACTAACTGCCTTACTCTTGTGTTTGGTGTGGGGTTGATCTCCTTCTGTGCAGCACTTGAGGAATTTCATTGACACATGAATCCTGTGTGTGCCAGGGGATGGAGAGTGTGAGCAAAACGCAGCATTTTGGGGTCTTTTGCGTCCTCTGCTTGGATGGGAGTGGGGTTTGGGCTCAGCCCAGGCAGCAGGAGACTTCTGGCAGATGCACAAATTGCCTCAGGGGACCAAACCAAGGGTCCATCCTGCCCTGTCCCTGCCAGTGACGCGGTGTTGGTTCAGGAAGAGATCATGGATGAACCCCATGGAGCAGCCTTGGGACTCAGGAACAATCAAAGAGTGGGGAGGTGTTGCTAACTGGTATTTAGGCCCAAGAGAGACGTTTCCTGAGCCTCCACCTGCTCTCTCCATTCAAGGTGTGGGGTTTGGGGCTGAAACACTGGTTTGTCATTGTTACTGCACCCGGAGATGGTGCTCCCAGGTGGGGAAGGGGACAAGGACTATGGACAAGGGTACTGCTGGGAGCAGAGCATGAGCTGGGGGAGGTTCAGACCCCAGACCTCCCCAAACTTGCAAACCCCTGAGGAGCTGCTTGCTGTCACATTGCCTTCTCCATGGAGGACACCCCATCGTGGGGTCTGGTGGGGTTTTGCGTGTCACAGAGGAAGGATTCCCCTCCCAGGTCCCTTGTGAAACCACATTGATGTCAGGAGGATAAAAGTATTTTTGGGTACCCATCCAGCCGGCACAGGGGTGCCACACTGCAGGTAACAACTGGGAAGGAAGAAGTCATTTCAGTCGGTGCGTTTTGAGGTCCCAAGGCACCCTTTGAAACAGGCTGTGGGACCATCTTTGATGGCACATCATTTTTCCATCCAAAATCCATCCCTTTGTTTCTCTTTAAGCAGCAGTTCCATTTTCAACCCGCACCATCTTCCCTCACGCCATAAATCAGTGTCTGCCATCTGCAAAACATCCCTTTGCTCCTCCTAAGCTCGACCACACCAGTAACTTTGGCCTTTCCCATGTTCCCAGAGAAAGGGCAGCGAGGAGCTTGGCATGCAGTGACACAATGCTGGCTCCCCACGGGCTAAATCCCAGTGTCTTGCCCACAGAAACCCAACCTCTGAGGATGTCAGAGGGCTGGTTCCTCCTGCCATCCATACCCACAGCACTGTGTCCGCATCCAGGTTCTTCCTGCCATCCATATCCATACCCATATCACCATGTCCCTCCCAAAGGTCCATGGAGTTCAGTGAGGTGTCCAAAGCCCCTTTGGGGTGGTGGATGGCACCACAACAGCCCCTCCTACTGTTGGTGCTGTCGCTCGTGGTTGTGCCACGAACTCAGCGGAGCTCTCCTGTCCTTTCCTTTGCGCTCCAGATGTCCCGGCCTGGTTGAAGAGCCTCCGGCTGCACAAATACGCCGCCCTCTTCTCCCAGATGACCTATGAGGAGATGATGGCCCTCACTGAATGCCAGCTCGAGGCACAGGTACGTCCCACGTCTCCTGGGGGGCAAGACTCTCCCAGGTTTCCTTTGCGTGCCTTCCCGCGGAAGGCGTTCGGCCCGCGGGTGGTTGGGAAGCAAACAGAAAAAAAAAAAGGAAAATTCGGGTTTGGGAATGAAAAAGAACCCCCACGTTGCACCTGAAAAAGACCTTGCATGTTCTTACTGGAACAGCATGGAAGTCCCTTCACTGGGAGCTGCACTTGGATTCTTTTTCCACTTGGGATTGAGTTCAGGAGTTTAAGGGGCGCAATCTGCAGTAGCCAACTGCTTTAAAGTCAGTGGGGTGAATTTCCTTTGAAAATGCCGTAGAATCACAGAATAACAGAATGGTTTGGGTTGGAAGTGACCTTAGAGATCATCTGGTTCCAACCCTCCCTCCTTTCAGGTTCACCTCTGCGTTATCCTTGGGATGAAGGGGACCAGGCAGCACCTTTGCTCTCCCTGTGGGAGGTGTACCGGGGAGGGACAGACTAGCTGGAAATCTCCATCTTCAACAAGTCTCCTGAGTGATTTTCTGTGTCCCCCACGAATCCCTGCACTCAGAAATTTGATTAACTTCTAGCAGCTCTTTTCATTTAGGGGAGGAAGGGTTTGGGTGGACCCAACTGTCCTGTGGAATGTTAATGCCGAGTGTTGTGCTGTTTGTTACAGAACGTTACCAAAGGCGCAAGACACAAAATAGTCATCAGTATCCAAAAGCTAAAAGAAAGACAAAACCTGCTCAAATCTCTAGAAAGGGTAAGTAATCACCACTATTTTTGTATTTCTTGTGTTTTTAAGAAGCCAGAAGTTAATTCTGGGGTGAAGCACTCTTCGGTTTCACGTGTTGTGGGGATCTTCTCCAGGGAAGTCTGATGTTGGGTTGGCCACATATGAATAACGTCTCAAACACTCCTGTACCAGGTGCAGGTTTTATTTCGCAGAATCACTGAATGGTTTGGGTTGGAAGGGACCTTAAAGACCATCTCATTCCAACCCCCTGCCATGGGCAGGGACAGCTTCCACTAGACCAGCTGTTCCTCCAAGCTGTGTTTTGCAGAGTGGGTCCTAATCCATCTCCGGCACTCATGGAGCTGGAATGGATTTGCCCTGTAGCCCTGGCCAGCTCCAGGATGTTCAGAAAGACCTGAGCTTTCCTGGAATGTCATATGGGCAACCTGTCCCCAGATAAAACACCATACACCCACATTGGTGTCCGAACAACATCTTGAATTTCCAAGGAGAACAACTAGAAACTTCTTTGTCACCTCCACAGAAGCTTAAACCCTGCAGAGAGGGCTGTAGGGAAGCAGCAGCACCACAGCCTTGCTGAGAGCAGCTCACCCAACCTCTCCCTATTTATTATCGCTGTATTATATTATATTTAATTGCACCATCTTCAAACAGCAACTCGCAGAGCCTCCCACTAGGGGCTTTTAAATACTTCTGTGGTGTGTTGCTATTTATTGGTGTTTTCCTTAGCTCACTGCTTCACTATTTATTTATAATACGGGCTTGTACTCAGAGTATGGCAGGAGCTAATAAAGCCATATTTACCTCCATTATTAATAATGACTATTAAATCCAAGAGCCAGCCCTCTGGCTGCAGCACTCTGTTTTCCAGGCGATTGCACAGCCTCTTCCCCAACTTCTCCGCCGGGGTTTTGAAATATGGGATTGATTGAGCGGCGCCGTGCGGGAGCTGGAACCCGGCTCAGCTGACCCGGCACGCCGTGAAATCCGGGAGAAAAGTGGCAGGGACTAGGTTTGGGCCCTCCTGGTGTGGGTTTGGGCTGTGGGGCTCAGAGCTGCCTGGGAACTGCTTTCCCTGGGAGGAGACGTCCCCAGTTTTCCAGGCTTCCCATCCAATTTTTTGCTAAACAAGAGCATGTGTGGGACTTGATGTTTTTGGGCAGTGTCTCACTGCTAAAGATTGCTGCTTTCTTGGAAAGAGCTGCTCCACCCCTCTCTGCCGGTTAGCAGAGCAGGATTTTTTCCCAAAAAACAGTGCCCAGCAGACTGACATCATATCTTTGAGAGAAGTGGAGCTGAGACATCCAAGAGCAAGCTGGAATTAGGATGAACAACCATTTTGGAGCTTACACGCCAAAATCCCATGTGCCCACTTAGTGTCCCTTCCCTCAGGACATCCAGGGCTCTCTCCAAGAGCTGCCTCTTTCCAAACAGTGTCCCATGAGCCAGACTGTTCAGGAGCCTGCAATGAGCTGTTCCAGGCTCCATTAAAAACAAAATGCAATTGTTTCCCATCAGTGGGATGAGGATCTGACAGTAGAAAGGGAGTTCTTGATCCACACCAAGAGCAAGGCTGGGGTGCACCCAAATTCTCTCCCTCCTGGGTGGACCTGCCCCGGGATCTCCAGGCTGGATGTTTTTCCTATAGGGATATCAGTTCACCTGCAACTTCGTGGTCTCCCCTTCTGTGTCCAACCACAATCCACCTGCTCCCCTTGAAACCCTCCTGGTCCCTTCTGCCTCCACTCTCCCAGCCCATCCCAGTGTGGTCAGGGATTTCCTGACTCCTGCATCCCAGAGTGGTCCTGGGCTCTGAGATGATCCCAGAGCATGAGGATGCCATGGCAAGCAGTTTTGGGGCAGAGCAGTTAATGGGAAGCCAGGCTTGAAGTCAGTGCTGGAAACTGGAGACACGCCCATGTTAATAAATGAAGTTCCAATGAAATAGAGCTGAAATGAACTGAAGGAAGGGAAGGGAGAGGAGGAAGATAATCACTGGTCTGGGCATTAAAATCTCCCAGGCTCAGTTGCTCTCCTGGAGTTGCCATCTTCCTGGTGGAAATTTGGAAACACTGAAGCAGGACTGTTACTGGGTTTGGGTCCCAGCGATTGACAGGGCACATTTATCTCTGGGAATTCAGGTCTGAACACATCCATGGATAATCAGATACAGTCTCTGCAGCAGCTCCACACTCTCCTGGTCTAAGGGAAAAACTTGGGCAATTAAACGTGGCTGTTGACTGTGGAATGCAGCAGGATCCTGGAGGGATTCTCAGGGGCATCACAGTCAGGGTCTGGTTTGTAGCTGGTGTCCCGTTGTCCCTGCAGAGACAAACCCTCTTCTCTTGAATCCACAGGACATCCTGGAAGGTGGCAACTTGCGTGTCCCGCTGCAGGAACTACACCAAATGATCCTCACCCCCATCAAAGCCTACTCTTCCCAGAACTCGAGCACGGAGGAGCACAGCCGGGATGCGGACTCGCACCACCCCTCCTCCCTGATCGGCTCCGAGGGCCAGGGCTCCGACTGCAAGGACTCTGCCGCGGGCGGGATGCAGCAGCACCACTTGCCGGGATGTGAGGGCGAGTCGGGGGGGGCCCCTTTGCCCGAGGGTGACCTGCCTGGACAGTTCACCCGAGTGATGGGGAAAGGTGAGCGGGGGCCACTTGTCAGGGGCCACTTGTCGCTGGGGAGGGCTGCTTCGGGGTGGGGAGTGTGTGGTGGCAGCACTGGCAACCGCCTTTCCCTGAGCTCCTGCAAGTCCCTGTCTCAAGGGGTGAGGATTTTTTGAGGTCCCTTCGTGCTGTGGTAAGAGCTAAGAGTGTGGGGTGGGGAGGTGGGCTGTGATTTTGGGGAGGGGCAGTGGTGGGACAGGCTGCCTGCCCCAGAAAGGTCCGAAATGGAGAGCATCCTCTCCCTGCCCCAGTAGCATCCTCTCCCAGCCCCAGGTCCAAGGTGGATAGTATCCTTTCTCTCAGGTCAGGGGTGGAGGGCATCCTCTCCCTTCCCATTCAGAGCCCTGGGGTCATCCCAGCAGTCCAGAGGTGTTTTCATCAGCATCCCTTGGACTTGCTCTGTTTGTGGGGAGGTAGCAGTGGTGCATGGGCTGGACATGAACCATCTGGAGTGCCAGTCAGTGGGTCCAAGCCCCTCTTCAAGCCCCAGTCTAGATGCAGGACTTCCAGAATACTCCGGTGCCATTCCATGGCCGGTGCAGGGTGCACATCTTTGCATCAGGAATAACACACTGAGAGGTGACAGAAGCAATGTGAGATGGAGACTGACCTCCTGTGCTTTATACAGGACTCTTGGAGCAAATCTGTGTGAGCTTGGACATGCCCTAACCCCTGTTAGTGGCACTTGAGGTGTCAGTGCTGGCTGAGTGAAGGAAGATCTCCCTGGGGAAGTGGGAAAGGGGGGATCTCATCCACAAAAGACTGGGATCAGAAAGAAACTCTTTGGGATGCCATGAAGAAATATGAGCCTTGTCCCTATTTCCAACCTTTTTTGACAAAAAAATAGCTGAGGTGTTTTCTATGCAGAAACCTGGTGCAGAGTTTGTCCCCAGCTGATTCCCTGCAGGCACAGCCCCACAATGGGGCTCTTGGCCCCATTTTATTCCCGTGACAAATGCCAAAGTGTGGCACAAGCCCTGCCAGGACGAGGTGTCTTCCTGGACTGCAAGGCATCCCTGCCCAGGGGTTATGACAGGAGAAACTCATTCCTCTGTGAGCTCATTCCCACTTGCTTTTATGGCACTAGTTCCAAAAGAGGTTAAAATCCTCCAGGAAAGGTGGGAATCCGTGTGCAGCAGGGGCAGACTTTAGCCATAGGAACCAGAGCTCTCTTGCCTAGGAAAAGGGAATAATCCTGTGCCCCTGAGTTGCTCAGGTCTAATTTTGGGGACTCCAGTGGTGTTACTCTGGATTTACACCTTCATAACAGAGAACAAAATCTGGCCCTAAATATAGGATGGCACGGCAGGAATTGGGGAAGGGCGTTTTTTCTCGCTGATGAGAAAGCCTGCCCGTGGTTACAAGGGAAACGGGATGTCCAAGGCATTTGTTGGACTACCCTGGGTCCCATCTGGGTGTCCCCATCCCCATTTCCCTTCTCTTGTCTCTCTTTTTTCCAGTCTGCACACAACTTTTAGTTTCCCGACCCGACGAAGAGAATATAAGTTCCTATTTACAGCTCATAGACAAATGTCTAATCCACGAGGTGAGTCGTGAGGGATCATCTCAGACTGTTGTTCCCATCACTTAGAAACTGTTTCCAAAGTGTCTGTTTATGTAAACCCTTCGGTTTCTAACACAAATATTTTTGGGGGGTATTAATAGTAATTCTGACAGAACAGGGCTGGAGCGGGCGGTAGCTCCGACGTGATGCATGGAAATGTTGCTTCCCCCCCACGCTCGCTTAATTCCCAAGGCCTGGAGCTGGGAAATTCATCTGGCACGTGACAGTCCCGTCGGCAGCTGGATGAAAGGAAGAATCCCGGGATGAGCGTGCGGGCGGTTTCCATCAGACAGACCCGGCGATCCCTTGGCGTTGCCTCCTCCTGTTTTGCAACACGTGGGGTTTTGCAACAGGGGTTTTACATCTGTTCCTGCTCCCAGCAGATGTGCCTTGGCCGGGGGGATGGCTCGGGATGGTGTCCCTGGTGTCCTACAGCGTTTCCCACCCATGCTGGCTGTACCTGGAAGAACAAGCTGCTTCCCTCACCTGCCCATATGGCAGGGATTGTGAGGAGATCACACACTGGGGGAGCAGAGGTGGTGGGGGCTGGAGAACAAAGCCAGGAGGACATGGAGCTTTTCCCAGAGCGCCTGCACTTTTCCCACCAGTGCCAGCCCGTGTCCCAGGACCACCTTCTGCTTTGGCTCTGGCATAATCAGCACCGGGAGAGAGCGTCTCCTCCAGAGGGTAGTTCAAAGCAATCAAGTCAGGCACTAATTAGCCTCCAGATTGTCCTCCGGAGACCTCTACTCCTCTCCGCCGGCAGCATGGAGACCTTGGGGGTCTAAAGTTAGCAGTGGTGCCACATGGGTGTCCCTGTCACCCACACCTCCTGCCTGGAGCTCTGGGATCAGGTCTATCCCCTGCCGGGGTGACCTTTGCAGGGAGCCCGGGTGGGTGACAGGGCTCACCCCGGGTCACCTCCCGCAGAGACTGGTGGCAGGATCAGAGCCAAGCTCTGCCCAGCCCTGAGAAGGAGGATAGGATGCAGGATGCCACAGGGCAGATCAGCTTTCCAAATCCCAGCTTTTCCCACCCTGGCAGCGTTTCTAGAACCATGTCCAGGTGACAAATTTCACCACCCGTCGGGACCCACCATCAAGCCCCTGCTCTGCCAAAAGGGGTTGGCAGCCTCAGGGCAGAGCCAGGCTGTCACTCTGGGACACAGGGAATGCTGCTGGAGCATTTTCTCCACCTGAGATGAGTAAATCCTTGAGGGAGACCAGGGTTTCCCTCTGGACTTACTGATAGCCAGATCCAACTGCTCTTCTTTACCCGCACGCACATCCCTCCTCCCTTTGTCCAGAAAAATATTCATTCAGTTCCTGTTTTTCTCTCTCTTTTTTGGGGGACAGGCGTTTACAGAGATCCAGAAGAAGCGGCTGCTGTCATGGAAACAGCAGGTGCAGAAACTCTTTCGGTCTTTCCCTCGGAAATCCCTCCTGGAGCTGTCAGGCTATCGGCAGCAGAGGAGGTAAGCGGGATTTTGGGAGGGGAAGGATGGATGCAGTGGCCAGAGGAAGAGCATTCCAAGTGGGCCCAGTGTCTCCCAAAAGAAAAGGATGGATCCTGATGGATTCAGAACTGTATTTTGGGAGGCAGGAGAGCAGGAAAAGCTTCAGCAATAAGACCCCAGGTGCTGGCTGGGAAGGGAATGGGGTTTTACTTGCGTGTGGGATCAGTGCCTTCCCTACTGATCCCACCAGGTTTCCCTGGCTCCAAATCCAGCACTTCCCAGCTGTGCAGCGTATCCCCAGCGCTGGGCTCTGTGTCTGCTGCCCTTTGCTGATGGCATCAGCAGTGAAGTTCCCCAAAAAGCTGTAAAGTGGCAAAAAAAGGGGCTGTGTTGGGGACACTTGTGTTTGCTCACTTCCAAGGGGGTGCTGGATTTCAGGTGATCCTGGGAAGTGTTGGGGTATGGCAGGAAGAGGTATTTTTAGATCAGTTTTAGCAACAACATCAGCCCTTTGCTTCATTCTGCCAAATCTGGTGTATTGCACTCTGGTGCAAGTGATTTATTCTCCAGAAAGAAAGTGTTTTGGAGATAACTGGGATCAGTGGGACAGCTGGGATGAAGAGTTGGGAAGGAAGGATCACAGAACTGGAGTGGTCCCCAGTTCCATGAAACAAAAGTATCTTGGAATAGATTAAAACAAGTGGTTTCAGTGTTGGTGGCAGGATCAGAAGTGGAATAGACAAGAGCAAAGGTGTTGGATGGACCTGTTTGCTGCCCAGCTGAATGAGCAGGGACACCAAGGTGACACCAAATATTGAGGGCACCCTCACTGCTTTTGTTTCCAAGGATTACCTGGTTATTTTTGTGTCATTCTGTGGGTTTTAAATGCAAAAACCATGGGGAGAGGGATGCTGGTGTGTGCAACCCTTCCCTCCTGGAATTAAAAATGGCTTGGTATTCTGAGATGTGTGTTTCAGGATGTTTGGGCTTTGTGGTCTTAGGTCTGGATGGTTTTGCTCTGGCCACGGGGAGCTGGATAAGGGATTACAGTGTGGAAATGGGAGTGGGTGCAGAGCCAGTCCCACCTCTGCAGGAAAGCACCTTTCACTCAGCCCTCCCTGGTAAATCTTGGACTTGTTAGGTCAATCTAACCAAATTTTACAGAACTTGAGAAGTCTCAGAGAGGACCATCTTTTTAAAAATGAACCTCCTGGAAGGGGAGAAGGTCCAAGCATTCCCAGTAAAGAAAACCCAACAGCATAAGCTGAGCTTTTATTACTCTAGAGAATCCACACACAAGAGATCTCAAAGAATCCAGGTGCCTGGGACAATACTTATTTTACCTTATGTTTAAGAACAGGCCCATTTTGTGGGAGTAAAATAAACTTTAAAGAGAACAAATGTGAACCTGAGACCTGCTGAAGGGCAGGAGGGTGCCTGGCACTGGGGAAGAAGAAAGGATGCTGCACACCCAGACTTCCTCCTTCCTGCTGCCCGTGCAGGATGGAAGGACCATCCTCAGTGGGGTGGGAGTGTCGAGACCCCTTGTCCCCTCACAGAGGGGACTCACAGGGGTCAGTGCCTCACCCCCAGCGCTTTCTCTCTCCGCAGCCGAGGCTTTGGCCAGTCGAACTCCCTCCCGACAGCCGGATCCGCGGGGGCAGGGCTGGGCCGGAGGAACCCCCGCCAGTTCCAGATCCCCTCCCGCAACCTCCCCACGGCCCGGCTGGGGCTGCTGGGCCCCACTGGGCTGCTGGGCACCCCCCAGCGCAGCCCCGCCGCCAGCCCCGCCATCCTCAAGCAAGGCAGACAGGTTGGTCCATGTTCCTGGCAGCTCCAGCCCTTCCGTCCCTTTTCCCACAAGATTCCTTTGATTTTCCTCCTCTAACTTGTCTGGATCTCTTTTTTTTTTCCCCCCACCTTTTCAAGCAGCTAAGAGCAGTTTGTAGGTGTTTGGGTTGCGCTCCCCTCGGCGCAGAGGGATGGGGAAGAGGGACCAGCAAGAGGCAGGCAGAGGAAGAGGTGGATGGGGGAGAGCTGAGTCCTTACAGGGGCTTACAGAAATAGGGAGAGAGACTTTTGACAAGGGCAGATCGTGAAGGACAAGGGGGGGAAGGGTTTTAAATTGACACAGGGGAGATTTAGATGAGATATTGGGAAGGAATTCTAGACTGTGAGGGTGGCGAGGCCCTGGCACAGGTTGCCCAGAGAAGTTTTGGCTGCCCCATCCCTGGAAATGTTCAAGGCCAGGTTGGATGGGCTTGGAGCAGCTCGGTCTAGTGGAAGGTGTCCCTGCTCATGGCAGGGAAGTTGTAACTAGATGATCCTTACGATCCCTTCCAATCCCTTCTATGCTTCTGTGAGCCCAAGGGGGTTGGTTATAAATCCGTGCCACAAGGGGCTTTGTTTCACATCCCACACTTTGTTTGCTCCCCACAGAACCTCTGGTTTGCCAACCCTGGGGGCAGTAACAGCATGCCCAGCCGGAGCCACAGCTCGGTGCAGAGGACGCGCTCGCTGCCGGTCCACACCTCCCCGCAGACCATGCTGATGTTTCAGCAGCCAGGTAGGCCCCAGGTTTGCTTTTTCACTTACCCACAGCCCACTGAGACAAGGGGAGGTGTGAAAGGAGCTGTGCTGGTGACCCTCAGTGCAGGCACAGGGCCTGTGCCACCGCGGTGTGTTCCCACCGGGATATCTTTGAATTCCTGAGTTAATTGAACCACAGACGGTACTGGAGGGATTTTTGACCCTGTGTATACCATGTTGACTCTCTGTATAATCGTGGTGCTGGTGCTTTACCTACCTTGCTTCTGAAAGGCTCGTGTCAGGCAGAATGGCAGTAGCTCATCCATCACTTTTTCCTCATGGATGGACACGGAGCCCCAGTGTGGAAGGGCTGCCTTTGTGCACTCAAGGGAAATTCTTTCCACACTGCGTGTGAAGGGAAATGGTGCTGTGTCAGTGCTTCCTTCCCAAACACTGCCAAAATGCTCCTGTATGTAGGAGCATCCTCTGAGTCAGGGAGGATCCCGCTGACCTTGGACCCTGACCCTGGAGCATCCTGCCCCTGAGGAAGCCTGTTTGTGTATCCCTTCATTAGCTTTTGAGTGTGCCTTTTCCTACCAACACACCATAACAATTTGCCCCACGGGACAGGGAGTTCCATGCCCCCAGTAGGCCCACCCTCATCCTCAGGCTCCTGGTGTGGGCTGGCAGCTACCCCGCCTCACACGCCGCCGGTGTTTAACTGCAGCATTTGGGCAGCAAATGTTCCGTGCAGCAGGAACAGCGGCTGTTCCCGGGTATTGATTAAACACCGGGACAAGGGCACTTTTCTCAGGCGTTGGAGGAGAATAAATGGGTTTCTCCTGCGTGTCGGCCTGCGGTGGATGAGGGCGTAGGAGGATCGGGGAGCCAAACTGCGGATGAGCCGCAAGGAAAATAAGCAATAATTCAGTGCTGGGCTCACAAACCCCTTTGTGCCGGGCTGTGGGAGGACCTCAACCCTCCTGGATCTCATTCTATGTCTCTGTGAGCCAGTGGAAAGCGGGACATGCTGTCCAGCAGTAGCACAAGCTGTATTTGCAGGTTTTGCTGCAGGGTGGGTAAAGTTTGCTGCTGTTTAGTTTAGGATGGGGCATTGCAGCACACCAGAGTTCATGTGTATCCCCCCTTTTTTGTGGGAGCCAAGCCTGGGAGCCAAGCTGGCCGTGGAGAAGCCAGACAGCCGGTCTGTGCTGCCATCCCATGTCCAAGCACTAACCCTGCCTGCACGGACAGCATCCAACCCTGAGAGGTCCCCAGGGCTGCACCTTCCCTGGGTGGGGGTCCCACTCTCCCCCAGCTCCCCCCCACATCTCTAACCAGCACCTGAACCCCTCATTTCCATCCCCTTCTTCTGCAGTGCCGTTGAGGCTCCCCAGATTTATCCCTTGGGATAACAGGGAAGTGATGACTATTTTTGTGACCATCTCTTGCTGGAGGTGATTGCACCAGGAATGGAAGTGCTGCCGGAGCCCAGTCAGACCCTCCTGGGGCATTTTTTGGGTGATTCCCCCACCCACACAGAGCAGGGCAGGCAAGTCCCTGACCACGGCCTCCTGTTCCCTTTCTCCCTGCAGAGTTCCAGGTGCCGGTGACTGAACCTGACATCAACAACAGGCTGGAGTCCCTGTGCCTGAGCATGACGGAGCACGCACTCAGCGGTGAGCATTCCCTCCTCCTCGGGCTCTTCCAGCACGTCCACGCCGCCTCCGCTGAGCCCCCCAGCACCTGCCCCTGCCCCGCGCCCCCCAAAAGCTGGGACAGGCTGTGGCTGTGAGGGGGCGGGATGGTGGCGGGGCTGGATGCAGGGATGCTCCCAGGGATGCTCCCGGGGGTGTTCAGACAGGGATATTGTCTCCCCTCGGCAAAGTGCCAGGGCAGGGGGTGAAGCCGAACGCAGGGATCACACCAGCACTAGTGGAGTCTGTGCTAATTAGCCACTCGTCAGCTTGCTAATGATAATTAGTGTTAGCTCGCTACTCTCGTTAGCTCTCGATAAAGCCCCTGCCGCTGGATGGGTCACAGGCTTTGGAGTGTTTTCCCTTCTGCCACCGGATCCCTCGTTTGGCTGGGGGGTGCGGGAGCCCTGCCGGGCGCTGGTGGGTGCCAGTGGATAACGGGCACAGGGAGGGAGGAGGACCAGGGGGAAAAACAAGCAGAAAAGATGGAAAAGGCAGCAGCAGCAGCAGCAGCGTGATGGAGAGCCCAGTGCAGCACAAAGCACCAGCACCAGAAGCTCCCAGTGCCCCTCGCCAACAAGGGATGAGCCCGGAGACGGGATGAGCACGGCCACCAGCATCGCCCAGACCTGGGATAACCCGAACAACCAGCGCAGGTCGTGCTCCCGGCAATCCTGGACTGCACCGGATGGTTGGGGACAGGAGTCCTTGGAGAGGATGAGAGCCACTCGGAGCCCTGGGAGAGGACGAGTGCCACCAGGAGTCCTCGGGGAGGACAAGTGCCACCGGGCTCCCTGCGGATGTGACAGCCCTTCCCGGGGAGAGGGACACGAGAACAAGGACTGTGAGAGGCAGCAGGGCCCTGGCAGCATCCCTGGCTGGGAAAACAAGGACACTGCTGTCACCCGAAGCGTTTCCCCGGCGTGTTCCCAGGCGAGGCTTAGCTGTCTTGTTCCTCTGCAGGGTACTGTTCCTCTGAGTTATTTTCTGCAGGTCGCATTCCCCGAGCCTCTCCAAACCGGTCGTGCTATAAATAGCTCTTAAAAAAATAAACCTTCGGGGGAGAAAAAAAAAACAACAAAAAAGGTGTAACAAACCTGTTTTGTTTTCAGTCTCGAGGAGGGAGGTGGCCGTGGTGCCCCGGGGGGCAGAACAGGGAGTGCTCTGTTCCAGAGCCACCCTGGGAGCTGCCCCACACCACTCTCCATCCCAGGGATGGGGGGTTGGGATGGGGGACAGGGGGGTGGTTGGGGCTGAAGGGTTGGAAATACTGTTGGGTGCTGATTTCTGGCCCCATGGGGTGGGGAGAAGGGGCAGCTGGTAGCAGGTTGGTTGTGAGGCTTTGGGGTGGGTTGTGGATCCCTCTCTGCTGGGATTGGGCTGTGGCTGGATGCATCCCTGCTGCCAGAGGATGCTGGGAACAAGGGCTCTGGAGAGACAGAAACAACTCCCGGAGCTTTTTGTCCATCCATGTTTCTCATGGAGGAAAATTTTGCATCCTCTGTGGTGCGAGTTTTGCAGGGCTGGGTGAGCTGGGGGGCAAGGCAGCCCCTGGGACTGGCTCCATCCCCATCCCCTCACTCCTGGCCAGGGTGACAGGAACTTGTCCTGCTTTAGGAGGGTCCCAGACCCTCATTCACCTTGTGGCAAGTCTGGGCTGCCGAGAAACCACCTCTGCTCCTGGAACAGGGGTCGTGGCAGGCCTGGAATGGTGTTGGGACAGCGACACGGGGGGGCTGGTGCAGGGTGGGGACAGTTGGTGACACGGAGGAACCAGCAAAGTGGTGACACCCCAAAACCCTTCCACACCCCTTGGGGAGATTTGGGGAGGGGGGTGGCCCCCGTCGTGCCGCCTCGCCTATGGGGTGGTGGGTTGGGGGTACTCCAGGGGGGGTCCATCTCTCAAATCCCCAGCTCGGGGAGGTACCAGTGCTCACTGGAGCTGTTCCTAACTCTCCCTCCCTTGCAGATGGTGTCGACAGAACCTCCACGATCTAGAAGGCGTCGCGACGGGGACGCTGGCCGGGACAACAACTGCTGCGGGTCCAGCGGCGAGGTCGGGGCTTGCAGGGAGCCTCAGCGATAGCTTGCATCCTTTCTCCTCTCCTCTCTCCTTCTCTCTCTCTCTCTCTCTCTCTCTCTCTCTCTCTCCTGTTTTAATTTTGTGAATGTGTAGATTGTCCTTGTGAACATATCATTAGACTTGGAATTTGTGTTGTCATTTATTACATCCATGCTGGGGGCGGGGTTGGGGGGGGAAAGGTGGCGGAAGCTCAGCGGCGATGACGGAGCAGCGCGGGGAGGTCGGGGGGGACACGGAGCAGAGCGCTGACAACGAGGGGTCACCGGAGCACCGTGGGCAAACCCTGGTCCTGGATGAGGATACCAAGGAGTACGGAACATCACGCAGGGGTGTGTGGCCCAAAAAGCCCTCTGGGGAGGATTTGCCTGCCCCGCCGGCGGTCCCGCCTCTTGAGTTCCGCTGCGTTCACGGACTGGCCCAGCGAGCCCAGATTTGAACAGAAATAGTAAAATAACCCCAGAATTTCCTTTCGGTTTAGCCAAGAGACCCACAGTTTGGAGGCAGCATTGTGCTCAGGGCAGCGGAGGGTCGGCGGGTGCCCATCCCTGTGTCCCTGCATGGATCGGGATGATGGATGGAGTGGGGGCATCTCGCCCAGAGGAGAGTCCCAGGGGATGTTGGTGGAGTTGGGGAACACTGGGAGAGTTTCAGTGTCTCTTGCCTTGCCTGTGCAGGTACCAGGAAGCTGCTGCATCCTGGCTTCACACATCTGGCCCAGCCTGCCAAAATCCAGCCGTGATGGGCTCTTCCAGCCCTGGGGTGGCCAACAAGGGATGAAGGATCCCCCAGATAAAACCCAAGCCCCAAAGGGCACCAAAATGCAGCTTCACAGCCCTGTTTTCTTGGCATTAACCACATGCCAGGCAGGAGATGGGGACGGCAGCGGCTGGGCTGCTCCTCACCCGCTGCTGCTTTTTATAACAGGAGCTAAATTTGGTGTTAAAGAGGAAAATCTGGCCTGGTGCTGCTCAGACCTGCAGCGCTGCTCCACGTCCCGATGGAATAATAATAAATGTGAAATTAGTTAATGAAGGGAGGTGATGGGCTGCAGCAATATTCCCAATTGGCACTGACGGGCAGGATCATGTGCTGGGATCGGCGGGAGCCAGGCTGGGGGCTGAGGGGGAGCCGGAGCATTGGCAGGGCTGGGAGATGTGTGAATCCCAGGAGATGTGTGAATCCTTTTGCCATGCAGTGTTTTTTAAGTTGTTGTTTCCTAAAAAAAAAAAAAAACAAACCCAAGTGCCAAATGCAATGTTTTATGTTTGCTGTTCCTTGGTGTCCTGCTTCCCAGCAGGCAGGAGATTGAGGCGGGGGTGATGGGGGGGTGGAGAAGGGAAAACCTGAAAGCCAGGGAGGTTGGGAAGAGGTGTGAGGAGGTGGAGGCGAAGTGGGGGGTCAGCGCTGGGGACCTGGGTCACCCCCAAGCACCCCCAGCTTGTGAGGTGTGAAGGGAACCGCCGTAGCAGGAGCCTCCCTCGGGGAGCCTCCAGTGTATTTACAGAGCTGAAATTCTATTTATTCCTTCGCTGACTATGGACACGGAGGTTTTCTGATTGTTCAGAGAGATTATTTTGGATATATTACCTATTAACTTGCTATGGCTGGGAACCATGATAATGTCTGTTATTAACAACCACCAAATAATTCAATTGTTTTTTTTTTCCTTTTGTCGTTTAAAAAAAAAAGGCAAAAGAAAAAAAGCTTATTTTCCATTGACAGTGTAGAGGTTAATAACGACTTAGTTGTGTTTGCTGTTTCTTGTTTTGGTTTTTTTTTTTTTAAGTAAAAACAACAAAGAAAGTGGCTTCAGTTGCGTTCAGGAAGTGCTGCCTGGCTCTGGCTGCCCGTGCTGAGTGTGGGTAGCAGAGCTCCAGGGGAAGAAGCTTAAGAGGAAAAGAAATAAAAATTATTTATAGAAAGAAAAAAATCAAAAAAAGAAAAAAAAAGAAAACTAAAAAAAAAAAATACCACAAACCCCAACAGTTGCATGAGCGAGGCTGTGAAGTCAAATATTCAGTAATAAAGCGGCAGTGCCTTTCTTTTTTGTACCCCCCGCTCACCCCGCTGCAACTGTCCCATCCCACGCCGGAGGTGTCGCCGCCGCGGGGTCCTGGGCGTGGGGCGGGAATGTCCCCCCCCCCAATCCCGCTGCTCTCCCAGAGCCAGCCCCGGGCCCCCCCAGCACCGCCGGGGACCTTTTTCCTGGTGCTGTTCCCCTGAGCCGTCCCCGGCTGCGCGGGGAGCCCGGCCAGCTCAGCACCCAAGTGGCCTTGGGTCCGGCGGATGCTCCCGCGGGGAAACAACCCCTGTCCCTTCCAGCTGTGTCCCCCTCCCCAGGGACAAGCCCTGAGCTCGGCTGGGCTGGAGCTGGGCTTTACCTGTGCTCGCTCAGCTCATCAAAACCCTTGGAGGAGTTGGGAAAGGGGGAGGTCAAGCCCGGCCAGCATCCGGCAGGAAAATCCAAAACTGTGATTGCCGCCCGCGAGCGGAGCTGGGGTCGGGTCAGCACTTAGGGGAAGCGATTTCTGTTGTCACCTTTCTCCATGTCGGGGTGTGGCTGCGCCCCAGGTTTGGCTTTTGGAATGTGCCTGATGGAAAGTGGGTCCCGCAGACGTCTATAATTTGCACACAGCGACGATAACACTAAAGTTGATTTTATACGAGTCATCAGAGTTTGCAAAGTGAGTTTTATTTTTTGTATTCCTTTATCTTTACTTAAAGGTGAATGTGTATTCCTCTGGGAGGAATAGGAAGAAAAAAAGAAAAAAAAAAAAAAAGAAAAATACGTAAAAAAACAGGAATGTTAATAATGTTAAACAGAATACTTCCTCCCTTATTAATATATATAACCCTGATGTATTTATGCCTATTGTAAGCTGACTTTAAAGAGCTTTGACCTCTCTTCTGTTGCATGCCGTTCCCGGGCAGCCTTTCCTTGTCCATGCATGCCTTTCGTCCTGGTTTTTCTGTACAAAGTTAGTGCACACAAAAGAACTATTTTTGCCTAGTTAATGTTGCCGAGCAATGCCTATTTTTTAAATTTTCCTTTTTTTTTTTGTTTTGTTTTTTTTTTTCCTTTTTTCGGTCATATATGGCAATAGCATGTTTGTTACATGTAAAAGCTTCCCGATATAAAGAAATACTAATGTTTGGAGATATGCCGGTCTCTTTGCAAGTGTACAGTTTTCCAATGTTGTTCCCAGTGAAAACACCCTCGTGATTTCCACTTGCTCCGATGTATTTATTACTCATTTCCTCCCATGTAACTCGGAACCATGGCTATATTTCATATCCGCGGTATATTGAAAGTGAAGGGAGATGATTAATACAAGGTTTTGTAACACTGGGGTGTGGTGCCTCCTTATTTATCCTCCTCTTGGCAGAATTTTTAACAAAAAAAAAAAATAAAAAATTGGAATTAAATACACACTCAGCCCCGTGGGCGAGAGGGAGGAGCCGTGCGGTTCCACAGGGGGGTTTAGTGTCTTTATATATAAACTCATGGCGGGGCTTCCGAATCCCTGGCATTCCTCACACAGCTCTTTCCATGTCCCTTCGGGATGCCCATGCCCCGGGAGGTGGTTAGATACAGGGTTTTCCTTTGCAGTTGGCAGGGATTGGGGCGGGAGCAGCTCGGAGGCTGCGGAGGCACACGGAGGAGCCGGCCCGGCCTCAGCGTGTGCATGGAGACATCTGGGGTGGGATTTGAAGGTTGGGTTCGTTCTGGGCTTTAAACCTGCACGTTTCAGACCTGCCTGGGGCTGGAGTGGGTGGGGAAGGACACTCGGAGCAGACACTCGGCCGTGGGAGGTGCTGAGGGCGGGACTGTGGCTTCTGCCCCTGCTTTTTCCATGTTTTCTCAGACTGAGCCTCCACTTCTCCAGGCTGACCAAGCCCAGCTCTGCAGGCTCTTCCCAGCCGGTCCAAGCTCTGAGTCATCACCTTGGCCATTCCTACCCTTGTGTCCCTTTCCCTCCACAACACTGTGGGCCTCCAGAGACCTCCTGAGTGTCCTGGACACAGCTCACTGCCCCTCCACAGGCATCAGGGGGGCTCACGTCCCCCACGAGGAGCAGAACTTGGAAACATGGGGCTTCTTCAGGTTGTTTGAAGGCTTCATCTGCTGCTCCTCCTGGGAAGAGACTCCTAGTCGGATCCCCAAATGTCAGTGAGGTCAAGCACTCAAAACCATGTCCTAAAGCACCTTCTATTTAAGGATGCTCCTGAGCACCCCAGGCAGGACCACCCCAGGAGGGAAAGATTCCTCACAGTGTTCGGTCCCACCTGGATTTCCCGGTCCAGGAGAGCACCCACATCCACAGCCCAATGACAACATCTCCCCGTGCCTGCTGGGAATTGGCCTCCCGGCACAGCTCAGACAAGCATTACCTAAATCCCAGAGAAACACCATTTCCTTCCATAAACAGTCGGCCTTTCCAGGTCCCTGTGCCGCCGTCTGGGTCTCACAGCGCGGGTCTGTTGCACTAACAGAGAACGAAAAGGGAAAGGAAAAGGCAAAAAAACCTCTGGGATGGAAAACCGGAGCTGGAGAGGCTGAAAAGGCTCCAAGGAAAGTCCGTGGCAGCCGTGTGGTTAGGGAGAGTCTGTGAGTCTCACCAGCGGGCGAGCTGGAAAGAGGCTTAAAATACAAAAACCTAAAGGAAAAAAAATAATTTCCGTGCTGCCAGGAGCTGTTGGATGAATCCATTCTGGATACTAAAGGCTTTCCCAACTGGTGCACCCAGATTACACCAGACCTGAGCCCCATCCAGCCCAGGGGTGGTGGACTCCTCTTTTTCTGCCCCAAAGAGGCTGCAGCCCATGTCCAGCTGGAGCAAGGTCAGAGCTGGTGGCCACTGTTTTAGCAGCTGCTGGGTTGTGGTGATCACAGCAGAAGCTGGATAACCCCAGGTTGTCTTGTTAACAGGATCTTTTCCATGTCTACCTATTCCAAAGGGTGACAGAGAAGCAGCCCCAGCCCGGGAGCCAACCAGGTATGCCCTCCAAAGGGATGCTCCTGTTCCTTTGGCCCTGACCCTGGCTCCCGGTGCAGGTACAAGTGTCTCCTATTTAACAGCGAGGGGAATATCCCAGGGAACAATCCCTGAGCAGCAGCAGGCAGGGATTTCCCACTGCAGGGAAGTTTTTAATCAAGACAGAGAGGGCTTTACCAGCAGAGCTCCTCAAGTTCAAGGAATAATTAATTCCCCACGTCTTTTGGCTACGACTGCGCCGGAGAACCTGGATGATCCCGGTGGGCTGATCCCTGCCAGCCAGTGATCCACTCCCAGGATATACAGATTGGTGCTCCTTGGAGCCAGCAGCATGACCCCTTCACTCAGCACGGCCTCTGCCACCTCCTTGTGAGCAGCAAGTGATGCCACACGGCCTCCAGGGAGGATAATTCCCACAGCTGGTGCATCCCAAGGCTTTGAGGGGTTGGTTGTTCCTGCACATGACCTGGTGCTGTTTCAGCTCCCAAAGGCAAATGTGTGACAGCACTTCCAGGGAGTGAACTGGTCACACTGAGCACTCCAGGGAGCTGCTTTTAATTGGGAATCTGCAAATGGCAGCAGGGGGAATGGTTTTAAACTAAAAGAGGAAAGATTTAGGTTGGGTGTTGGGAAGAAATTCTTGGCTATGAGGGTGGGGAGGCCCTGGCACAGGTTGCCCAGAGAAGCTGTGGCTGCCCCATCCCTGGGAGTGTTCAAGGCCACTTTGGATGGGGCTTGGAGCAACCTGGAATAGTGAAATCCCCGTGGCAGGGGTTGGAATAAGATGATCTTTAAGGTCTGCTCCAACCAAAACCAGTCTGTGTTTCTAGGATTTTCCCTCTTTTCTCTAAGAAAACACCCTGCTGACCAAGCCTGATCAGAGGAGACATTGCCCAGGCTCAGCCAAAATTCCCGCTTTTCTACAGAAAATAGATTTTTGGCCAACTTTAAATAACGATAATAATTAAAAATAAATCCATCCTGGCAGGTGGCCCCTGCTTTCGGACAAACCAGCTCCATCCCCATCCCGGTGGAGAGGCAGCACAGGTGAGCGTTTGCAGTGTCAGGATGCAAGGGAGGGGCTGGATGCCCCTCTCCCACCCCCGGCCACTGGCCTGGCATCAGGTTGATCCCTGGGCCTCCCTAAAAAGCATTTCCAGGCCCAGGAAAGCTCCCGTTCCTCCACTGCGGCGAGCAGAGCTCGGGGCCGGGCTCAGCAGAGGGAGCCACAGACTGTGTGTCCCCGGGCAGGCGCTGCCGAGGCGGGACCAGCCCCTCTCCACATCCCTGACCCCGGGCATCACCCAGCCCGAGCCAGAGCCTTTGCAAACTCCCTGCCAGCGATCCCTCCCTCCTCCCACTGCTGCTTCCCTACAAAACCTTTCCCATCCTTCTCTTTGTCTCCTCCAGCACCAACACCCATTTCCCTCCCCGTGGAGAAGAGTCTGGAGAAGGTGAGCACAGACCTGAGGTGAAACCCGCCCGGAGCCCAGGGCTGGCACCCCAGGGCTGCAAGGATTTGGGTCCTCACAGCCAAGGGCTGGCACCCAACACGGCTTCAACCACAGAGATCACAGAGCCACAGAATATCCTGAATTGGAAAGGACCTACAGGGATCATCGAGTCCAACTCCTGGCCCTGCACAGGACAATTCCAGCGATCCCACCACTTGCCTGAGAGTGTTGTCCAAACACTCCTCGAGCTCTGGCAGCCTTGGGGCTGTGCCCACTGCCCTGGGGAGCCTGTCCCAATGATTGTATCCTGACATTTTGCCTTTTTCCTGCACATCCAGCATGTCCTGGCTGGAGCAGCAAGGTTGCTTCCTCCACCCATTCCCACAGCTCTCCAGCGGGTCAGTGCACAGCTGCCACTGGCATTCCAGGACAAGGGAGCTAAATAAAATGCCAGCTGTGGGGTGAGATACATCTTCCCTGGTGGAACCACAGGATGCTGAGAGGGTTTACAGGCACCCAGGGCCAGGGCAGGACGGAGCTGAGGTGTGGACACCCTCCCACAGCAGCCGGCTCAGCATTCCCAGGTCACACGTGGAGGTTGGATGGAGGGGCACCCACCCAGGAATTGCTCCCTTGGTGGCATTCACACATCCCAGGCCAAAGCAGCACTCCTGTGGTTTGCCCTGGCGCTTTTTAAATAGTTTTCAGGCCCGTGCAGTTGAGTTGGTCCCTCCTAGGGTGGGTTTTTAACCTTTGCTTTCCTGTTGCAGTCTCGGAGCAAACAGAGGTGATGTGGTACAGTTCACTCGGCCAAAAATGCCCCTGCAGAGCCCCAACACCAAAAACAAAACACAAAGTTGTTAAAAAACACAAATAAATTCCTCATGATTATATTCTCTGGGTATTTCAGCAAAATGTCTTTGAACGCTGTGATTTATTTTCTGTCCCTCCCAGGTCAAGGCTTATTAAAAAGAGCTTTAATTTTTTTTATGCCCCCTCAACTACTAAATCACGAGTGGAACTTTAAAAACAACTGGAAGGCAAAGCTTTTCCTAGAAGTTATTTCCAGGAGCTGGGCAGGAGGGCTCAGCCAAGGCTCAAAGGGCAGAGCTGATTGTGGGCCCTTTCCCAACGCCGACAGCGCTCCGGGGGCAGGAACCAGGGGACAGGTGATGAGCTGTTTGAGCTCATTAAGCAACTCAGAGATGCTGGAAGGTTGTGAGGGATGCACAAATCCTCCAGGATGATCCAAGCCCTTGCCTGCAGCCACTGAGTCACTGGAAGGCAGATTTTTGGCTAGAAAGAGCCAATTCTGGGGTCCATAGCTGTGGAAAGTTGCCTGAATCAAAACCATCATGGTGGGCTTGGCAGTGCTGGGATAATGATTTAACTTAATGATCTTAGAGGGCTTTTCCAGCCCTAATGATTCCCTGATAAACCTGCACCTAGAGGTGGAGCACAACGGGTGAGGACCAAAGAGCCTGTGCCCAGGACCTGGTTGGATATGGCACAAAGGCTTATGGACCAGTCACTCCACAGCACGTGGGCAGGAGATGATGGGAGACACCCCAAAGTAACCACAGTGGTAGAAAAAAAAAAAAAGGGCACAAAGAAGCTGCTTACATGGGGGATTCTTGAGGAAAAAATATGGATAAGCTCCCCAGGAAGGGAGTAACTAATACAGCAGGTGGAATCCTGGGAGAGGTGATAGGTCAGGGATGGGAAGATGTCACCTTATTAACAGGTTATGCTTCTTTTACAGATTTGGTTCTTTTGGTTTTGTTTCATTTTTGTTTGGGTTTTGTTTGGGTTTTTTTTAGCTGTAAACACTTTCAAGCTGGGTATTTTTTTCACCCCAATGAAAACAGATTTTTCCCATGATCACAAAACCAGGGAGGCTCCTTCCCAATCCCACACCTAAAAAAAAAAATAAAAATAAGGAGGCAGGGAATAATTTCTTGCAGAAGTGCCTGTTTTCACAAACAGGCAGTTTCCCACCACAAGCACCAGCTTTGACACACAACCATGAGAAAGACAGAAGTAACTCAGCTTCACAACAAAGACAATTCCTGCCAATGCTCCTGGGGCTTCCCAGGAGGATTATTTCCAAATAGGACAGACCATTTGGAAAAGATAAAAAAAAAGACATGAAGGGCTGGAGAGGCTCTAATTAATTATCCCTTCTCCATTCCTGACTGCCACAGTGAGCACATCCACAACCCCCTCAGACCCCCTTCCTTCTGGCTGCAGGGCTCCTCAGGAGTCTGGGATCCATACATTTTATAATTTTTTTTTCCCCTGAATCTCAGCAATATCTGCATCCTGGGAGGCTGGAGGACAGAGAGAATGTCTTTAGGACAGCCTGCCCCTCACTGAAGGAGCTGTTCAGCTCCTGCTGGCACAGGCCAAGCTCATCCCTGTGCAAGGTGCACAGTGGGGTGACTTCACCTTTGAGATCTCTTGTCACACCTGCTGAGAGGATTTCTCTGTTCAGGTAATTTGAACATGTGGCCAGGAGCCAGGTGTTTCCTCAGTCCAGTGTGATGAGGCACCCAGGGTGGCTCAAGAAATGCTTGAGAGGAGCTCAAAACAACACTGCCACCCACCTCCCCCATCCCAGTGTATTTGTTGTTGATTCCTGTGGCTCCAAGGAACAGTAAAAAGGTGACAACAAATTTTGTAGTTTTTTTGATGCCCCCTCTGAGTATAACAAATCACCCACCCCAAAAAAACTGGAGAAACAATCTCCACCTGAGGAGATGGAGCTCATGCCACTTCCTTGCGTGACGCCCTCACCTCCGAGTCCCCAAGGATGCTCCCACTCCAGTGGATAGCACTGTGCTTTAATGGTTCAGAGACAATGGACTTGTGTGCAGAACAAGTGGTCTGTGTGTCCTATACATATTTACACACTGGGGGTGGTTAAAGCTCCTGTGTTTGAACAGTGCTCATGTTCCAAACAACGCACCGAGTCTTACAACAGCAAAAATGTGAACAAAATCCAAGGCCACGAGTAGAGAGAGGTATGTTTTAAGGACTACGGGTCACGTGGAAATAAAAAAACAGCAGTGGTGCAACATGAACTTTATCCTGAATAGAGATAAGTGGTTAAAACACAACTTTTTTGGTACCTCAGGAACAAGAGCGTTTCACAGAGACTTAATTTCCAAACTAAAGCAGGGAAAGAGGAACAGATGTACTAGTGTGTGCCCCTTTGGTCCTCAAAGTCTCCTTCCAGTTGAGCTAAAAAGAGAGTTTTACTCTGAACCTCAGGCAAGAAGGATTTAAGGCTTTTCAGCTGGATATTTGAAACAATACTGAACTGAAAAGTGGCAATTTCAGGAAAACAAATGCCACAGAGTGGGTGTGTTCTACCAATGTGCAGCAGAGCTTGTTTATGCTAGCAGACAAACACTGTTACAGCACCTAATCCTACAGAATCCAGGACAGAGGATGTTACAAAAGATTTTTCCAACCACATAAAAGATTTTCCTTCGCGCGACCAGTGAAGGTCATCAAGGTAAAATTACTGTAAATTAAACACATGAGCTTGTTCTTCTTGAAAAAGTTCTTTAGGCCCAACTGGCCAGACACGATTTTCATTTTGTTTCCAGCATGGGGTGGGAGCAAGAGGGGGGAATGTCGGTAAGATGGAGTTTTCCAGACCGGGAACCGCCTCTTAGGTTTGTGTACAGGACATCTCGGATCAACACTCAGCCAAGCAGAGCTGTGGGAACCTGTGGCCATCCAACACCCCAGCTGACATTTGTTTTGCAAGCTTTGCCTCCCGCGCTTGGGGTGAGAAGGGTGGTTTTCATTCGCTCCTCATCTGCTCCCAATTAAGAGTTACAAAACATTGCCCATTACAGCGGTAACAAAGTAGAAGTTCAGCCGGGTCCAGCTGACTCTGAAAACTTTTTGTACCCCACACAGAGGTTGCCCCATCCGCAGAGAAAATGTGGTCAAATTCGTTCTGATGGCCCTGGGAATGCTTTTCTCAGCTGCTCTTACGAAATGAGTTGTTGTCATTTCAGGTTCCTCTGCCCTGGAATGACCCGACCTGGCAGCAGACAGGGGAGGTACCGTGTGCTGTGTTCAGGATTTTGTGCTCACCTTTGGTCCCACATTTATGAGAGGTAAGTCTTGAAATGCTCCAAATCTTCCCATTCAGATTATCAGACTAAGTTTTAGCTTCTCAGTCTAACCCAATGGAAATCCAAGAAGGAAAGCTCAAGATACAAATATCATTAAAAACCTCTTTGGATACCTTAGCACTTTGCAGACAGACTCTGCAGGGAATTTTTTTTTCCTCCCCTCTGTTGAAGTTTCCTTACAAACAGTAGGAAGCTGACAGTTCAAGTGGTCAGACATTCTGAGGCACAGAGGAAAAGGTGCATGAACCCCTTTGTACTGAGATAAGACTGTGCCCCAAATAATTCAGAAGTTAATTCCCTGCATGTTAAGAGGACAGAAAAAATGGGGTTTACATTTCTCAAACAAACAAAAAAAAATACACAAAAAAGGAAGGTTAATACTATCAGGAATATAAAACACATCAGAGGTAACATCTCAGAGGTATAACAAACATACCCAGGTACTGAAACAGCCACTGCAGGGCTTGCAATAAAACATAGAGATAATTCAGGACAATCCTGATCCTACAAGGATCCACAGCCTTTCAGTTGTTTCCTGTGCTGCTCCACATTTATTCCAATAAACACAACTACTTCATAAATATCCATTTCACCACCAAGCCCCACTTCTCTCCTGACAGTGGGATATTCTGCATTGTGGATGGAAATACATTTCCAAACCCCTTTTTGTCGCTTTGAATTCTGTGACATCTCTGGAAATCCAGGAGGAGCACCCTTCCTCACTACCTTTTCCATTTGCCACCAGGAGTCTTTCACTGCACAAAGACTATGAGAACAATTCACAACGATTTAGTTTAAGAAGTTTGGTGTAGGAACAAGAACAGACAGTGACACGGGACAGAACAATCCAGAGTGCATTCAGAGAGTAACACAGTTTCAGCTCCTGATGAGTGTCAAGAATTCTTCACGGGTCTTTGGATCTTCCCGGAATACCCCCAACATTGTGCTGGTTACTGTTTTACTGTTCATTTTCTGTACCCCACGCATTACCATACACATATGCCTAGGAGAGATGAGAGGGCAGTCAATACATCAGGAATGCTCATAGGAAAGGAGTAATCCCACGGAGAAAGATGTTTCTTACACGGTCACAGTCAGATCTGGGGAGGTAACAAAACCCCCATATCCAGAATGGACATCTGTCTGTAGTACCTGAGCTATGGAAAAGAGCCATTCCCAGCCTCTGAGAACTGCCTTTTCTCCTCTGATCCTAGGAAAATCCCACCTTCCCAAGGTACATTCTGATCACAGGGACATACCTGCTGCTAGTCCCAAACTCTGCTCTGCTTGAGGACGTAGAAGGTGCACTGAGGTAGAGCACAGACCCAGTGCCACTGGACAGCTCCACACTGCCAGCTGCCACATCCCTGCAGAGGACCCCACTTTAAATGGCTCCCACACACCAGGGCACTTTGCTGAACGGGCCAGGATTATTACTCTTTATTATCATTATTAATAATTACGCTCTCTGTCCCACGACCAAGTGCGGCACAGGGATACCGCGGCCAAAGGGGCAACAGGCACCAGCTCAGCAGCTCACAGCTGGGATCACACATGACTGGAATCACACACAGCTGGGATCACACATGACCAGGATCACACATGACCAGGATCACACATGACCAGGATCACACACAGTCCATACACAACCACGGAGCAGCTCGGAGTCACTTACGTGGCTTCCACGACCACACCGACCCCCGCGGGCTGTAAGGCTTCTGTGATGGCGATTGCAATTTGCTTGGTAAGGCGTTCCTGGACTGGAAAAAGAAAAAAAAAAACACCAACAGGGAGCTCAGAATCGGAAAATCCCAGAATAATTTGGGTTGGAAGGGACCTCAAAGTCCATCTCGTTCCAACCCCCACACCGCGGGCAGGGACACCTCCCACCAGACCAGGCTGCTCCAAGCCCTGCCCATCCTATTTATGTTTTGCATCCTGAAACAGATCTTTTATTTGCTTGTTTATTTGCATTCCACCTTTGCAGGAATTGCATAACCACGACTTGTCATAACAGCCCTTCCACTTCCTATCATGCACTTAGATTTTCTTGCCTCTCTGTTTTCTTTCAGTTTTTCTCCTGTGTTTGTTCCCAGCTTCACTGCTGCATGATTTATTCCACACACACAATTAGTCTCTTTAAGGAAAGGAAATGGAGATAAAAAACGAGCAAGTTAAGAGTCTTTTGTCCTGCAAAACTTTATTTCCTGCAGCTCTAGCACCCTCTATTCACCAGTCTGATGGTCACTAAGTCTTCTTTAGCCAAGAACAGGCCAAATTTAACCTCAGGACAATGGGAGCAGGCTGAGCCCAACCCAAGGTTTCAGATCCTGCAGCTTCCTCCCCTTCCCTGGGGCAGCAAGCAGGAATATGGAAGCTCTTCCTTCCTTGCCTTAGACAAAAATTCTCAAAGGAACCTCTCCAAATCTCAATAGGAGAATTCACCCCCAGCAGCATCCAAGTAGTTTAGTTATTCCTGGCAGCTCTACCTCGTAGCACATTTATCCTTGGGGTCAGTTACTGCCTCCATCCTCTTCCACAGAAGTTACCCTTGCCTGGAGATGCAGGGGCAGGTGAGAAACATATGTATTGTTCTCCACACAAACTTGCACAGCTACAGTCCACCTACAACTCCTAGTCCCCTGCACTGGCTGGGGGAGGAGTGCCCACAACAACCCCAAAATTTCATGTTTACCTTGTAATCTTCTGCTGTATATTTCCACAATCCTACAGGAGAGAGGAAAAACACAATGTCATAGTTATTCCCACCCGACCACTGATCTTCACAATTAACTTGACACCATCACTGTACTGTTCCATGTCCTTCCTGGAAATCCATGCAGTGCCATGCTGCTGCCCAGCCCCAGGCTGGCATTCCTCAAGGACTTCCCTTGGCTCATCCCTGTGTTTCGTGACAGGTTCCCCTCCACCTGCAGCCCCAGGGTCTGTTTTAGGGGCAAACCTGTCGCTTCTCCTTCGAGCTTCATGTGTTGGCTGATACTTTGGAATTCCTTGTACCACCATCCCCCTGCATCACACAGTTGCAAGGAAACCCATGCCCAAAGATTCCCTTCTCAAACTGAGGTCAGAACACCTCCCTGTGCTTCAATCTAAACCAAATGCTGCTTGAAGGACAATTCAGATTTTGGGATTCCCAGGAGGCTGCTGAAATTAGGCAAGAAATGGTTTGGATTCTTGCACTCGACCACAAATATAACTAGCAACAATGAGACAGAATTGGTTTTATTTGAAACAGAGACTCTCCACCCACATTTCACCCCATCCTTCGCATTTCAGTGCTGGGATCACCCCAATGCTCCCCTCCAACACGACTTCAGGTTTGAGCCATTGGTGGGCAATGCAAGGGACACCACCACCAACACCACCACTAGAACCCACACGTTTAAGAAAATTCCCATAACTGCTCTGAAACTCCATGGGTTGTTCATGCCAACCTCAAATTCTTGATTACACATGGAGTGGCCACGCAAAGGAGCTGCTATAGCAAGCTTTGATACCCTGTCTGGTCAGAGCAGACACAAACCAGACACTGGCTGCCAGCCCGAGGCACCACTTACAAGAAAAATCTCTGACAATGAGACTCTCCTGCTGTTTTGGAGAGAGAATTAAACGCAGAAACTCCCCTCCAGCAATGAAGTGGTTGTGTTGTAGCAATTCTAAACAAAGCAACACAATATTTAGACTAAATATATGGATAGGGAGCATGCTGATGGTCAGATATTCTTACACTGGTGTTGCACATAAGAAGTCCTAACAGCATGCTTTCTTAAAAACAGGCATTTGCAAGAGCATTTTTCAAGCCTGAGCCTAAAATCCAGAGAAAGATGTTTGTTGACTGAATGCAGGTCATCCACAACTACAGAAACTCACCACATTAGGCTAATCCTATTAGGAAAGATTAGGCCTAGAGCACCAACAGCCTCACAAATCTTTGCTTGAACACTGGTTGCATTATATAGGGCACAAAAGGGAGGCATGATTTGGCCCACCAACCTCTTCATGGTAAGCTCTAGAAAGTGAGGACTGGGAACAGTTTTGTTACACAAGAAACTAATCTTTTCATTATTGCAGCGTTTGAGAGTTTTACCCTGCCTTGAAAAAGAGGCTGGATTTAACCTTTCAAGCAGAAATGCAGGTTTGCACGTATTAATGCAGGTTTCTACACTGAGAACAAATAGCAGCAAAATTGCACACTTCCAGCAGCACACTTCCAGTCACTTGAATTACAAAAGAAAATAATCATTAAAAGCTGTTTTGAGCTCCTTTTTTTTACATCTGCAGTTGAGAGGTAACTAGAGACCAGAGCAAGCACAAATCAACAGATGCACATTTCAAATGGGATCCTGTATCCTGCAGAAATGAAACCACGTGCTGAAGACAGGCTGTTCAAGGAAGGGTGATTCCTTCAGAAATCCAGCTCAAAAAAAGAAAAAAAACACCCTGCACCACCTGAAGATCCAGCCAACACACAACACCAGCCATGAACTGCCACACAGACTCATCCCCAAGGCTGAGGGCCTACAGAAGGCAAAGTTTTTTGCCCACCAGCTGCAGTGCTGACAGCTCAGAGCCTCAGCCCACAATCCCAGAAGCTCTGTACAGCCACGGAACAAAAAAAAATTATGTGTTGAACAGCCTATTTCAGCCTTTTAACCAAAGCCCAGTCCTGTAAGCACTGCTGAAGACATGAAGATGCCTCCCTGTAATGTGAGGTCCTGTGAGCAAAGCTGTGACCTCCAAGGGCCCTTCCACTCCCAGACCCAACTCACTGCTGTGCAAGCAGAGCACAGAGCAGAGCTGGCTCACTGCAGAGCATTTTACTGTCATATCCTACACACTTCTTACCCACTAAGGAAACCCAGCAGGCATGCAGATTTACAGGGCTAATTCTCATTAGTGTTATTGGAACCACAGCAGGATTAACAGACCGATCAGGGAAAGCACAAGCAAAAAACCTATGTGGTCTTTCTGAACCACAGCCAAATTTTCAGACTTGTTTCTCCGGAGACTCTTCCACTCTGGTTCTCAATAATCTGCTTATTGGAGGGATCCACCATCCTCTTCTCATCAGAACTAGAAAAAGTGTCACTTTATAACAAGATTCAGTGCAACAACTAATCCAAGGGCACTTGCTGAGGGAAAAAAAAGCTATTTTACATAACAAATGGATTTCTCAAGTGTATCACAGTTGTTTTGTTTCTCAGGCTGAGCCTTATCTATAAAATATACCCCACTGAGCTCAGCAGGTCTCAAGTGAAAGAAAGAAATGCCAAATTTATCTGAAGAGTCAGCTAAGAGATGAAAGCTTTAGGTTTGCTTTATATCCACAAAGTGTGTTCATCTACAGTTTGGAACTTCTGGATTTTTGTTCTTATCGGTCAGTATTCACACAAGTAGTAAATAGCTGGAGGTCCCCACTGTTTTTTGTGGCCTGCCTCAGAATATGGCCAAATTCTCCTGTCCTTTGCCTCAGTGCTCCCTGCAGACACCAATGCTTTGTCCTGGCACAGTCACTGGTGTGAATTAACACACAGCTCCAGGACTTATCTGTCCTCTCCACAAAAAACAATGCTGAGGATTGGTCTAAATCCAAATCCAGGACACAGAGTGGGCTGAGCTTTACAGGGAGACCAGATTAAGAAGATTAGCACAGTTAGCACCAGCCTGGAATCCTTTTTACAAATTAGCATCACTTTCATTACAGGAACACTTACCTGGCAAGTTTGCTGAGGCCAAGCACTTGTTTGTTAGGGAGATACCCAATGTGTACCTAGACAGAGGAGAACAACCATTAACAGCAGCAAAACCAAACTCCAAATGAGTATGAAACTCATGCACAGACAATGAGATGTGCATCTGCCCCAGAACAACCCCTGGAACAGTCCAGAAGTCTTGGCATGTGGGAGGCACGTGCCACCATGCAAGCCTGGAAAACTGTGGAGTTAACAGAGACTAAATGCCTGGTGAGGTCCTGGTGAAGAACAGGTGAGTTTTCCGAGGGGGAGAAAAAATCACAGCTCTTCAAGAGTCAAGGCTTATGTTCCAAGTCTCAGGAATGCCACGGGGTACTGCTACATGTGGGTGCAGAAGGCAGTCTATTACTCAGCACAGCACTATCCATCCAAAGCAAACATGCTGTTCTTTCAAGACCTAAAATGGATTTAGGGAGAGGAAGGAAGAGGGACTGTGCTTTACTTCCAGTGAGAGTTCTGATGGCAAGATGTATTTTGCCACCAAAATCAGGCTGCACTTATTGATTCGATTTTTCCCTGTTTTAGCAATACCACAGATCACTGATGATTAACTCAGCTTCCATCCTGCTCAAATATGGATTGGCTGGACATTCCTACTGCAACACGTAGTTGCACTAAATTGGAATAAGTTTAGTAGAAAAGTGCTCAGATATGAGGCAGGGGGGAAAACATTAAGCTCCTTGTTTTAAGAGAGCCACACAGGCTACTGCACTCCAGTGGGTGCCCAGTTGGATTATAAACCAGCATTTGTGCCACTGTACCAGAGACCTGAAAAATCAGCCAAGATACAGCGGGGGAGTGTCAGTGAGGGATTCTGTCTTAGCACTGTGCCTGGAGGCCCCACCTCAGAACCCTGTACCTGTACCACAGTGCACCTTATTACCTGGCTAACTTGCTCATTCCTATCACTTCTGTTGGGTAAATCAACCCACTGACACCTGAAAAGACATGAAACATTTCAGACAGAGCCAGAGACATGACTTAGAAATAAGCGTTGAATCCTGTTCCCCTTTTTCTTTTTTTTTTTTTTTTTTTGCAAATTTCTTAATTTCCTTTAAGACAGAACTGCAAACACAAGACTGCTGGTCAGTGTTTGCAGCCTCTTTGATGTACCCAACAGGGGAATGGTTGGTCAGAGAGTATTTAGAGGCATTGCCAAGTCATTTAGCAGGACCCATTCGGTGTTTGTAAAGAGATTTCTCCAAACCACACAGGTTAAACAGCTGGTTGTAAAAACAATGCACACATTGCCACAGGAGTAACAGAGAATATACACAGTAGGTGTAACCAAGAATAACAGGCACAATAGAAGGCTTACACAGAAAAAGAAGTTACCCTGTTTTCCAGTATAAAATACTAACAGTGACAAAAGAAAGCAGATTAAACTGAGTTGACTCAACTAAAATGGCTGGTTTCTGTTCAGGTATTCTATTTTTGGGAGACAGTTTGCTTGGAACTTATGAATTTTATAGACAGCACAAGCACTTGCTGCTCTTGGGCCTGTGAGTACTCTGTGGCAACAGATGGATCAGACTGAGCTCCATCCTTCCATGCTGATAAGGGAGTGAGAGGCTCAGATGTGCAGCAGGGACCACCCTCCCAGAACTCTTCATCACATTTACAGAGGTTAACTGGAGACCCTTTATTTTCTTTTTTCAAGTCGTCAGTACCACAGTTCCAACACCCTCTGAAACTCCAGCCCCTTTCACGGGAGTCCCAAATTAAGCAGCCCCCTGCCAGTCAGTTTTGGCCACCCTCTGCCCGCCTCGGCTCATGTAATTAAGACAGGGCTGCTAATGAGTTTGTTCCACTCACAGAGGGTTTCAGAGATGAGTGTGCACTGCATAGCTCTGAGCCAGGAGCTAAATCCGTGACAGAGCCAGTGTGCAGGGTGAGCTGGTTTAATATCAAGATGTCTGCCCTCAAGGCTTGCTGCTGCTTCATGGAGAAGAGCTTTGATATGAAATGTCAGAAACCATTAGATTACTTACAGTAGGAAAGGTTGAGAGTTCCATTTCAGGAGCTTAAATTCAAATAAAACTCACATTAAGGAGGTCTTCCTTATTTGTATTCTGAAGATTAACTTCTAGAACCATAGCCTTAAGCAGTAAAGATTTACAGCCTTAAAAGCTCTGTAGTTACAGCTACCAAGTCTTTTACATGTACTTTAAGTCTTTGGTTGTGCATTCTCACATCTGTTTCGTGAGGAGGAGTTACCTTTCCAACAAATGGAACGAGGTGATGCTCACACAATGAGAACATGTCTATGTCCTTCACAATGACCATCTCATCGTGGTCTTCGTCAAAGATGGCGTCATTCAGAACATCTGAAACCAAACATTTGCATTAAAAAAAATAAATAAATAAGTGTACAAAGCATGGCAGGTTCCTGTGAAAGCTTGTAGCAAGGGGGAGCTCTCTCAGGGCTACAGATTTTAAGGTTCAGACATGGGAGGCAAATAAGGAGTAAGGTCACAAGTATGCTTTGGTTTGCACGGGATCACACACATCAGACTCCCTGCACGCTGCACCAGAAGTCAGCCTGGAGTGTTTTATTTAAATAATAGCTTGAGCTCGGGTTAAAATAAGTCTAGTCTTTGCAGAATTACTGACAACTTAAGAACAACTAAGACTAGAGCTGATGAAGCCAGTGCTGAGGATGAGAAGCGCTGAGGGTGAGAGCACACCTCAGTGGGGTTGCAGTTGTGCGTCCGCCAGCAAAGCTGAGCTTGAGGTGGGAGAAAAGCTAAGCCATCACAGTGGTTTCTTCAACACCAACATCACTGTCTTCAAGGAGGCTTTGCATGCAAATAAAATATTCTTATTTCATCCTGAAGCACACCAGGCAGCAGCTGTTTAGGCACACACAAGTCAGACACAGATCTGTACCCACAGACCGGGGAGATATGTGCTGTCCTGAGCAGGAACAGGCAGGCATATGCACAGTCCAGTTTAATTCTGCACCTCAGAGTTAACAGAAGACTGAGGTGGAGAAACCCAAAAGGATAGCAGGAAGAAGAGACAGCTCAGTAAGAAAAGGAACATATCATGTGACACTTTACTAGTTTTGGAGCTCAGCGGAACAGACCCTCAGTTGATTTTCCACGTTTAGCAGTCCCCTGACAAGTCTCCAACCAACCCTGACACAGGTTACAGCACATCACCATAGTCTCCACAAAGACTGCAGGTACCTGGATCGTGCTCAGAGAGGTTAAAAGCAGAATGGTCTCAAGTTAAGAGACCAAATCTCTTGAAGCACGAGAGAGAAAAGCTGTATATGAGAGAGAGTGGAGGGAGAAAATTGCAAGAAGAAAACAAGTTGTACAGATGGGCTGATAAGGTCAAAGGACTCTGCAAACCAGTCAGCTTGAAGCCACGCTGACTCCTTGGAGTTACTTCCAGGAAGCCATGGCCAGAAGGGGAACCAGGGCACTCAGGGACTGCCCTACATCGCGTGCAGTGGAGCTTAACACCTGCAGCGGCGATTACACAAATCTAATAGTTGTGTCTGCTCTACTTGCCCTGATGCCTCCCCCTGACAGGCACGTACACCTAATGGCCACCATCTGCTGTCGATAAGGCATCACCATCACGGAGCATTTTAATTTCCTGCCTCGCTATCAGCACCACACAGGTAACCCTGGAAACCGCGCGCAGGACGCGCCGCCTGCGACGCGTGTTCGTTCCTGGGAAGGGCTGGCAACCTGCAAGGCGGCGAGGCTGAACCCCAGAAGGCTTTGGATCCGGTCAGGGAGCAGGGGTAGGGGGCATGAAAGAGGCCAAGGAGCAACTCTGTAAAGGCACATGGTTTTGTTCTTCAATTTTCAGGGTCTAGTTTACAGCAAACACCGCCGGAGAGGATTTTGGTTACATGGGGAGCAGTTGTGTATGAATTCAGACAGGAGTAGTGAGAATACAAAACAGAGCAGGCTCAGAGGAGAGGGGAGACAGAGCAGCATCTGGGTTCTCAGCTCCCTCCTGCAGCACTCTGCAGATGTGCCATTTCTACAGCAGAAAGGCAAACAGTGGTTTCACAAAACCTGCTACTACGCCCAGCGTTATTAAAACAAAATGCAAACAGATCCATGAAGCATCTCCAGAGTGACTGCTGCTGTTATTAGACCACCAGCTCGGCTCACAGCAGCCTGGCCAGGAGCATATCAGAGCCTGATGTCAGATATGGATTTACGTCAGCGCGCTCGCAAAGCAGATTGTTCAGAACAACCAGAAATGGCCAAATTCTCATTAAGAGTCGTGTGACACAGCACAAGGCCCAAGCTGCAACAGGAGGTACTTCAGCTGTGAAGTCTCATGTATATGCACATACACGTTTATTAATGTATAAAATATATATTAACAGATCCTTACGAACTTTCCCTCAAGAGCCCAGCTCTACTCCTGGAATGCCGCAGAGCTGTGTGGAATCATGGAGACAGCTCTTAGCTCTGCTTTACAGCTCAGCCAAAGAGAAGTTTAAGTGACCTGAGAAGTACCACACAGGCAACTTGGGGAACAAAATGCATCCTTCTGACAGCTGAAACAATCAAGCAGGAACACAAAGGCCACCCACCCTTCTTGCACATCCCCTCTTAAACCATGGCCCAGAGTCAGAGCAGCGAGGCCAGTGCCCCCTCACAGCCAAGGGAGTTTCAGAGGTGTCTAAGAAAACATCAAGAAAGTAACCACAGAGCTGTGAGATGTTTCATGCTCCTTGTTTATAGTGCTCTTGCCATTTTTGCACCTCAGATTTATTTAATATCAGCAGTGAGTTGCAGCCAGGTCACAGATGGTCCCTGCTCAGCTGCACAACCTGTAGCAAGGTGTGCTGGTTTTGTCAGCACCAGTTACTCCTGGTTACACCAGGGCCCAAGAAGGAAGAACACAACTCAGTGTTAGCCACTCCAATTACCCCTCCACAGCTGCCAGGTGATCAAGGAGACAAAGGTAAAACAGAATGTGAGACTGAAGGCCACCACCTGAGTAAAGGGCCACAGTGCCAGGAGAGCCCCAGTCACCCCATCCTGCTCCAGCCCCTCCTGCTCAAACTTCACAGGCCTCTTCTGAAAATAAGCACAGCTTGAAGCTGTGCTATCCCTACCCCTCTCCCTTTGGAATCCAAGCCCTCTGTTGAGAAAAGAAGAGTTAACACAGCATCTTGTCACAGTTGTTTCTACCTGTGTCCCACTGCAGCAGTTGTTTGCAGTCATTACACAGGAGAGACTTCTTTGGCAGAGACTCAAACACCTTGTGCAGGGAGACAATACCACTTCAGGTAACTTTTCCTGACTTTTATTATTCTTTTTTAAGTCATTCCTTTTGCAACAGCATCAAACAGGCCCCCGACAAGCTCAGCCTTTATGCTGCAGCTGAAAGGGCAGAAGGGGAAACAGCCTCAGATTAACCAAGCCAGAAGCAAAGCTGGTGACAAATTCATGCCCCTTTTCCCGTTCTTTCATTCCACCCTGCTTCACCAGCTTGATTTCAAGTTTTGTACAGCCAGGATGCTCCCTAGATTATTCCAGCTGATTTTTCCTTCACCTCAAAGTTCATTTCCTGGTATAGAAACTTCAGTGGGTTCTTAACACTGAACAATCACCTTGTGCTGCAAGTTAACTCCTGAAACAGAGCAGAATTAATGTTTTGCCCTTTATCTTCACAGAAAGAGTTGATAAAAGGAAAAATCAGAATTGGATGAAGACAGAATGAGAAAGACCTTTCAGGATTTTGCGTCAGAGCTAAGCAAAGATACCTGTTGCTATAGAAACTATTTGCATGGCTTTAATGTGACACAGGAAAGCAAAAGCACCTCTGGCAACCAAAGAAGCCAGAGCCCACCCAGAATACAGCTCAGGAGGTGAAGGGCATGAAGGATGGCAGCATTGCAGCAGCTTCACAGCACTTCAGATCTACCCTTGTTACTATGCCTGGGAGTCAGAAGAGTGAAGTGCTGTAGGCTGCTCTCACTAGGAGTTAAAGTACTTCCCCGTGGTGTTAAGTTGCCTCACTGCTCCACTTTAGAGAGGAGTCAAACTGTGGATAGTTCAGTGCCAACAGGATGAAGGCAGGCTCAGAAATTCCCTGACATTGTTCTTTGAGCTCATCCATCCTGGCTGAGAAATAAGGCACAGGGTTCTCCTGACACCCAGTGCCCAGGTCCAGGCTGTCTTCACTGTCCTCTGCTCTCCATGGTCACCCTCAAGGAGTTCCTCTGCAGCTGAAAACAGACGTAATCATCAGCAGGAGACTCGGGATAACAGCTGAATGTGTGGCAGGGAAACCAACAGGCTACAGGGTCAGGATTAAATCTGGAAGGAAATTACCGTAAAAACCTTTCAGCTACTGCTGGGTAAGCAGTAAGATGTAGAGTCAAAACTAATTAACTGCAGTTAGGGAAAATATTCCAGAGAAGAAACCAGAAAATTATTGCAGCCTGTGAATATAAAAAGGGTACCAGGAATTTATTATGCATAGAGAGAAAAGGATCAGGCTACAAAAACATTAATATAAAGAGTTTGTACTGCTGCAGAAAGTTAATGATTTCAGGTTGCTGAGAAAAGGAGTGATCTGGGTATGTCATTTGCTTCAAGAAGTCTTGAAGAGCTCTAGAAAGAGGCACAGCTTAAAATGCCACATGACTATGTAGATAGGCAATAGAGTTCAAAATCTGCAGGGAAAATTAAATGAGCGGTGTGTGGCTTCCTTGCCATAACACACCTGCCTAACAGGAACCAACAGAAACCTCAGAGACAAAAGAATTTACAAGTTTATGCCTACTATTTCAGATTTCATCGCCAAGGGACTACAAACAGACACTGAATTCCAGACAGGAACATTTGCTCCAGAAGCAAAGCTTGGTCCCTCAGTTACCAGAAGGGAGGTGAAGCAGGTGTGTGATTTAAGGGACATTTCATAGAAGCAGAGATAAGAGGAAAAGCATTATTGATATTCAGCTAATTCTGGCCATGACTTATACAGATTTGTTTGTTCTCCTGTAAGACACTTTCCACGTGGCAGGAAGAGACTCGAGTCTATTCATAAGCCATCAGCCATTGCAGACAGATGAAGCTAAGATGAGGTTCCAGAAGTTGCCCTCTGACAGGGGGTTTGAAAGCAGCATTCTGGGGATGCTCATTAAAATGTATCAGGATTCCAACAGCCACTTCCATGTCTCACGCCATAGAAGGGGCTCATCCACACCTCCTTCTGAAACTGAAAGGAAAAATCTGAGAAGGTGAAGCAACACTTTGGAAGAGCAACGTGAAACCTCAGAAGGCTGTAACAGTTCAGACCCAAGAGGTTACAACATTCAATAAATTCCCAACAAAACCCCGAACAAACTTAGTGTTACTTTAGCCTTAACAGGCAGGAGAGATGATCCTGGAAAGTCCCAGTTCCCAGCAGAAGTTTCCCTGCATTTACTACAGTGTTTCAGCTTCACTTATGTGGGGGCAGAGGAGGAAAGAAACCCCCTAAAAACCTTACTCTGAACAACCCTTTATCTCCCACACCCTGGTTTACAAGAATCAAGCCAGGGCTGCACCGCAATAATGCTGATGCTCCAGCTATTAATAGGTTGCTAATAGGTTGCATTCATCCAGCTCAGCATAGTCTGTGATTCTGTACCTCAATTCCAGGAAAGGCTACACCTCACCAGCCCTCGGCAAAGGGCAGCGCTGCTGATCAAACAGCCTTGTTTGCTTAAGGCACTGCCTGTGTGTTCTGACACAGGGATGCTTAGCACCTCTCACCGAGGCAAAATGAGCAGGCCTGGAAAAATTCATCAGCTCACACCACTGCTGTCTGTAAAAAACACCAAACCCACACTGACGAGATGGAGAAAGGAATATTAAGGTTGAGATATTTCGACATAGGAAAAGCACATAAACTGATGAGGAAAAGAGCTAAGTAGTTGTTATTTGCTGTAAAATAAAAGCTGCACAGCAGAGTCACTTGGCTTCCAGGCAAATAACGGGCAGCCTTTCAAGCCCACAGAGGTTCAGAAAGCAAAGTTGTCCCCTCCCAGTATTTCTGATATTCATTTCCCTGTTAAACACACTGAAAGGGCAGCTGAACCTGCCAACGTGCTTGAGAGCTGACATGCTCACAGGAGGAAGGGCTGGGAGACTTCTCTGACATCAGCTCCCTCTGCCACCAGCAATACACCGTTTAGTGAACATGCTGTTTTGCTTGGAGTGTTTATGGAGGATGAAAATAAGTTAACTTCCTCCTGCAGACCAGGCAGCTTGTCCAACCCTGTGCCTTGTGTTTCCTACAGGATTACACAATCCAAACCAACTCCTTTATGATTTACCTTTCAAAGCATCGTTGACACTGTAAGGGACACAGTTTCTGTAATTTACCATTTAGCTCTGCTTAGCAAGACTGACTCTGAAGCCTTCAGCTTCAGTTCCAAGCTAGTGCTGTCTGCAATCTTGTATTCCCATTTATTCACTCATTTGCACACATTTGTGCTGTGTAGTATTTATACACAAACAGCCCCTCTGAGCATGACATTAAGCCTTTAGTAAAAGAAGGGACAGATTTCTCAAGGTTTAGTCTTTGTGTGGCAGGTAATGGCCTGAACCAGCAGTAAGAAAGCTAAAGGCACCTGGCTGTCACAGTGCTGCTCTTAACCTTCATTAGCCAAGAGGACAGGGTTTTGAAATTATTATTTTGAAACATCATTTACTCACAGAAGTAAGAAGCTGATAGATCTGACTCTGGAAAAGAAAACGCATTCCTGGGTGCTCATGCAGGAGCATTGCATGGGATTGAAAAGGTTTTTTGGGTAACTTTTCTGCTCTGCCATCTTTACCAACTCACTAAGAGGTTTCTGTTGCAACCACTGTTAGTCTACATCGATGCCCGAGTGTCTGCAGTGAACTGTCAGTATTTTTAATCTGGTCCCAAGATGGATTTTATTTGAAATCACCAGAGGCATCCCTGCCACTCCAGTCAAAGTCTGATGACTGGGACGACACAAGTGAAACAACACTCCTGAATACGTCCTGTCAAAGAAAGAGGATGAGGCCTTTAGTAAAGCCAGGATTAATAAGCAACAAACTAGAATGAATAGAAAGAGCCAGATTTAGATATTTAACAAGTAAGCCCCACTAGTGGCTCCGACACACAATACTGAGCAGCTGCAGAACACAGATAGCAAAGATGAATAAGGAATAAAGCAGGAACACTGTTACTCTGCGCTGTCAAAACCAACCAAGAAAACACACACACAGTGGAAACTGGAAAGCAGAATCAACTCCTCTGCTGCTCACATAAATCTGAAAGGAGAGAAGGGACAGAATTTAGATGTAGTCTTCCCTGCAATACTACAAAGTTAAGCTATGGCAAGTAGAAAAATACAATCGGGTGCCATGGGAGCAAAGTGACAACACCCAGGAAAGGAGATCAAATGACCAGCATGTTTAACTGTGCCCCAAATGTATTATGTTCCCAGACACACAGTAAATAAAAGAGATCATGAAATGTTTTGGGCAGGAAGGGGCCCTTAAAGGCCATCTAGTCCAAGTCTCAACAATAATACAGCAAGTGAGGCTTAAGTCAAGCCCTGCAAGACCTCACTTGCAACTTCACACTTCCCAGAAGGGCAGTGGAGCTGGGGAAGGGTCTGGAGCACAGCTCTGAAGAGGAGCAGCTGAGGGAGCTGGGGGGGCTCAGCCTGGAGAAAAGGAGGCTCAGGGGGGATCTTCTGGCTCTGCAACTCCCTGACAGGAGGGGGGACCCTGGTGGGGGTCGGGCTCTGTTCCCAGGCACAAGGGACAGGACACGAGGAAACTGCCTCAGGTTGCACCACCTGAGGTTTACACTGGATACTGGGAAAAATTTCTTCATGGAAAGGGTGGTCAGGCTGCCCAGGGCAACGGCGGAGTCATCATCCCTGGAGGGATTTAAAAGCTGTGTGGATGTGGCACTTGGGGACATGGTTATTGCTGGGAGAACATTTGGACTCAGAGGTCTTTTCCTACCTTAATGATTCTGTAATCTGGATGTGTACCTATTACATCTTTCTTTGTGTTCCTTTACGGGAAATGAAAACACCATCTCCTGCCTCCCTAAGGCAGACACTCAAGCAGACGAGGTCAGAAGGCTGATTTTAAAGCCTGTAGCTGTACTAACATTCACTGCCCTTGTTCATTTGTGTCACTCTTTCCTGGCAGCACAGTCTGGCAGCACCTCCACACCCTGGCAAGGTTTGGGAGCTGGGTGCCTGTTGCAACACACTTTGCCTCTGTTTGTACAGCCACCACCACGGGGCTTTTACCTGAGAAACCTTTCATGGAAAGATGGAACTGGCAGCTGTTGTAACTGTCCCTTATCTTCTGCCTGTTGCAGGGATAAACTTGAAACACTGCTCAACACACATCCTGCAAGTCACTGCTTTAACCTCTGCCTATCCAGACAGTTCCATGTGAGGAGCTGAAAAAGCTGCAAAATAAACCTGAGAAAACAAGAGGTCAGGGCTGCTTTCTGGCTTTTTGGGGGGTGAGGTTTGGGTTATTTTAGGTTGGTTCTCCTTTTACAATCCAGTTCCTGGTCCAGTTCACAGCCTGGCCAGGCAGACAGCTGGATTAGCATAACCAAGGGAACAACACACCAGGATGCTGCAGCAAAGACAGCAGCAGTCCCACACCTAGTCTTGTGCCCAAAATACTTTGTACTTGTTGGCTCTAAGTTTCATGAGGTATTTAAAACTCTCCCAAGCAGAATTTACTTCCCTATTGACTCTCCCAACCAACTCATCCACCAGTTGCTTTGTTAGCTGCTCTGGTCTTGTCCTTTATCTACAGCTCTTCTTCCTTTTTAGCTAGGAGAAGTGGGGCAACTGGAAGCTGAGCATCCTGCAAGAATAGGTGAGCATCTGGAAAGTAAAAGGATTCCCCACCTGACACAGGAAGGCATGTTAAGGTCACAGCTTCACATTATTCCCTAAAAAGAAAAGAAAAAAGCAGTCCAAGAGTAGAGCACCCAGCAGTGATGTTTTTTCCTACTCTTGGACATAACACAGCTCTCTACTAGGTATGGATATTCAGAGGAGGAGAGTATCCAGAACCACTCTGCTTAATGAAATGTATGTGAGAGATTAGGAGAGACCATTGAAATCCCAGAGAATCCACACTGGAGCAGAAAAAAGTTTTTTTAATAACTAAAGGTAATGTGTGATCACAGAACTGGCAGCAAGATAAGAGAGGACTTAAGAAGGGCAGCAACCTCATCCAGGTTCAGCACAGAAGTTCTTGCTTAAACTATCACTAGGAAATTCCTTCTGCTGGACCTGACAGGATGGTTGAGAGACCTCCTGTGTTTTACAGCAGTAAAATGAGGAAAGCTACTCTCACTAGACAAAGGATCGTTCCATGAAACCCTGATGAAACCTCATCTCAAACACACTGTGCAGCAGGACTAAAGGAAGAGAGGAACAAGGGTGGCCACTGCAGCCCAGAGCCTATTTCCAGATGTGACCCCAAAATCCTGGTTTGATCTGAAAGGCAAAACAGCTTCCAAGGCAGAAATGCTGTTCCTGGGGGAAGCCAGGACACCAGACTGGCACGAGGGTACCAGCTGGCCATGAGTAAATTAATGCTGGAAGTTATATGTAATCTGATTTCACAAGAGCCGACAGCAGAGAAGGGAAAAAGAAACCAAACACAAAAGCCTTCAACTGGAAGCACAGTGCACTTGGAAAAGGACTCAGGCGTCAGCAGAAGCTCCCTGATGCCATCCATCAGCACAGCTCAGCCTTTGCATTCAGCCCCAACACCCTGATGCAGCTCTGGGGCAGGCTCAGCACCCCAGTGCTGTGCTCTGAGAGCAGAACATGACCAGTTCCTTCCTCCTTCACACTCACAGATCCCTGCTGACAGTGTTTGCATCCCTTACTGACAGGAACCTGCCTTTTACTGTAATAAGGGGAAGGGGGAACTCCCAAGCTTCCCAAGCCCTTTTTTATTGTTTGTACTGGATACAGTCCACAGCCAAGAGGCTGAGAAGAGGAAAAGTGATGTAAAAACTACATTTCCAAGCAGTATTCACCCTACTTTGGAACCAAGAGACAACTGTGGAGTTTTTGGTGATGGGGACAACACCTCCCACCTAATTCCTCTCCTCATGCCCTCAGCCAGCAAGCAGAGACACTCAGTTGGGGCAGGAGGGTGAACCTGGGGTACCTCTCCACATCTGCGTGTGCTGCTGAGACCCTGAGATGGGGCAGGGATCTCCCTGAGCTCCTCCTTTCTCCCGACCTCGCTTCCTTAAGCTTCACTGCCCCTTTCGAAAAACCTCACCTGACTAAAAGCATCAGCAAAACGGGACCTTTTGTGAGACAATTCACACCACTTACGTCTGCTAATGGAAACAAACATTCCTACCCTATCCTGAACACAGCCTCGCTCGGCCGGGGACGGAGGAAAGCACCATCCGCAAGTTTCCATGGCACAGCTAGAAAAGTTCACCGAAGAGGAGGGAAAGCAAAATCCAAAAGCACTTGCACTGCTCGCCCAAAACAAAAGCATGGAAGTTTACGGCAGAACGGGAACTTTACCAGTACATAGTTTAATAGGAAAGGAAAAACACAATAACGAGAAATTTGGGGAGGGAGGGGACAGCGAGACCGCAGGGCACAGGTTCTTTCTGGCACACATTGCTGACTTAGTGACCAGGGGCACCGGACGGGCGGTGCAGCGACAGGGCAGCGATGGAGCCCGTTTCAAGCGATCAAGCAGGAGAGGCAGCGCCTCGGCTGGCATCGCGCAAGCAGTTCCATCCCCATCCCGCCCCGGGAGCGCTCCCTACCCGCGATGGTCTCCTGGTATCCCTTGGTGAAGAACTGCATGGCCGTGGCCGCCCTCCAGGGCGTCTTGAGCAGCCCCTGCCGCTGCGGGTCCTCTCCCAGCGCCCGCAGGATGGAGGT
>NW_021940750.1:40246060-40310675 GCF_001715985.3 Manacus vitellinus | reverse complement strand
GATACGGGCTAGGGATCCCGGGGGATCCCCTGGGATGGGGGTACGGGGGGATTTGGGGGAATCCTCCGGGATAGGGGTACGGGGGAATTCGGGGGCATCCCCTGGGATGGGGGTCCCGGAGATGAGACACGGGCTAGGGATCCCGGGGGATCCCCAGGGCTGGGGGTAAGGGGAGATTCGGAGGGATCCCCTGGGATGGGGGTCCTGGAGATGGGACACAGGCTAGGGATCCCAGGGGATCCCCTGGGCTGGGGGTGTGGGAGGATTCAAGGAGATCCCCTGTGCTGGTGGTAAGGGGGGATTCGGAGGGATTCCCTGTAATGGGGGTACGGGGGGATCCTGGGGCTGAGACAAGAGATCCTCGGAGATCCTCGGGGGATCCTCAGGGCTGACACCTGGGCTTGGGGTATGGGGGGATCCGGGGGGATCCCCTGGGCTGGGGGAATCCTGGGGCTGAGGCAAGGACTGGAAATCTAAGGGGATCCTCCAGACTGACACCGGAATGGGGGTGTGGGGACATCCCATGGGTTGAGGTGCAGATGAGGGGTAAGGGAGGATCCAGAGGGATCCCCCGGGCTGGGGATACAGGGGAATCCTCCAGGCTGGGGGCACAAGGGGGTTGGGGCACAGGCTGGTGGCATGGGGCGATCCCTGGGCTGAGCTGTGTGGTGAGGGCATGGGGGGCTGGCCCCAAACCACTGTAGGGTGCCCCCTTCAATCAACCCAGTGTGGGCAAAGTCCAAGGGGAGCCCAGGGTTAGAAGCAAGGGCAGGGATGGGGAGGGTCCAGCTGGGATGCAGGTCAAGCTGCATGGCACCTCCCAGCATCCTTCTCCACTGTCTTCTCATCCCCTCCACCTCCTAGAGCCAGCTCTTTTCCTACCAGGGTGATGCTGGCACATCCCACCCATTCGCTCCCTGGCACTGTTGAAATGCCATCAACACCATTCTGAGAGGCTGTGGGTCACTGGTGTTGGGATGCAGCTACCAGAATGACCCCAGGAATGGACTGGCCCTCCTTAGTGACCATTCCCACCCACCACCTCATCCTGGCTGGGCTTCTGTCCCTTCAAACCCCCGATGTCTGCAGACACCTTCCTGCTGCAGGGCTGGTGTGTCCCAGTGTTTTAACATTCCCACCTGTGACTCTGGAAATGTGCCACCTCTGATGACCAAGACCAAATATTTTGGGGTTTCCACAGGGATCTTGTTGCGACATCACCCCAAAAGATGGTTTGAGCATCCTGCATCCTCCGGGCACCTTGGGGACAAATCCAGCAGACAGAGCACAGCTCATCTTTGCCAGGAACCCCTTCTGCCCCTGCCCCATGTTGGGTTCAAGTGTTGGTGAACAAATAAATGCTGGGGCAGATGTTTGGAACACAGGTCCCCTCCAGCTGGAGCTGTTCCGGGGTTTTATGAGCCAGAAACTGAGTCTGAAGGTTCAGCTGAGCGTAGGGTGAATGCTCCATCACCCATCACCCCAAGCAAGAGCAGGGGGACTAAATAAATGGCCATCAAAATAAATGGCTGAGATGCTAAAGGAGCCACAAAGCCCTCTCTTTTCACCCTCTGTCCATAAGGCAGCAGGGACAAATTCTCCCCCCTTGTGCCTAGGAAATGGTAAATTGCTGGGGAGATAAGGAAGGGAAGGAGCTGTTGGAGGGTGGGGTGTGGTGTGTGACTCACTGGCTTTACTCCTTACACAAGAGCTGCATTTAACTATGACCAAAAAAAAAAACAGAGGAAAAAGGAAAAAGAAAAAAAGCACCCCAGCAGCTGCAACATGCTCCACATTTATCATTTGGTTTCTGATCACAGGTTTTAGCAGAAGAGTCAGGATGACTCAGGTGAAATCCAGGCACTGGCCTGCAGCCAGCCAGGCTTTATTCGGTTTTATTGCCCCGGGCTCTGACCAGGAACAGAAACTGCTGTACCAGAGGATTTGGAGCCCTGAACTGCATCCCTGTTCCTCCTCAGACACCCCTGGGTACCTCACATCATTTTACAATCCTCTGATGATGTCCAAATCCTCCGTGTGAACTAAATGAGCTCCCTTGCCAAAAACATTCACGGGCTTCTGCTGAACGGCTTCTGCTCCTGTTCGGATCCAGACCGAGTTGACACGGTTCAGAGGGCTGGGGGAGAGTTTCTGAGGAGCTACAAACCACTGAGACCTAATCATCCATACAGAAAAGGGGATAGTAAAGGGCATCTAAGTGTCTTGGCACTCCCTAGTCTTTGCTCTCTTTATTTTCTTGGAAAAGAAGAAGATAAGCTCCCTCTGGAGCCAACCCAGACTTTATAACAGCCTGAACTCAGCTGCTGTGGGAGCTGGTTGTAATTTTTCTCCTATTTATGGGGCGAGAAGGGCAGTTTGCAGCTTATTTTCTAGTGTGATCACTGTGTGGCTGAGCAGAAAACCACTTTTTCTGGGAATGTTTGAGCACAGGTTGCACACACGGGAGCCAATGCCAGCAGTTCTGTTGACAGAATTTACCAACATGGAATTTTTAGGTTTAGATAATGTAGGTGTGTGTCAGCATGTGTTATGACACAGCCCAATTTCCAGCTGTGGTCAAGTCCTCTCCCCCTGAAACACAACCCCACAAAGGCTGGGTAAACAGAAACACTAATGCTTGGCCAGTTTTTCTTTTTATTAAGGATCTTATTATGATATTTTATTGATAGTTCCCTATTAATTACACCCCATGTTCTCACTAAGCCTTCCCAAAGAATTTTTTCTTTGCTATTTCTGAATATATATATTAAAAAACAAAAAAAGCAAAATACAGGTATAAAACAGAAGAGTCATACAATAATTAAGTTTGGAAATGACCTCTAAGATCATCAAGTCCAACCATTAACCCAGCACTGCCAAGGCCATCACTAATCCATGTCCCCAAGTGCCACATCCACATGTTTTTGAACACTTCCAGGGATGGTGACTCCATTACTGTCTTGGATAGCCTGTTCCAGTGCCTGACTACCCTCTCAATGAAGAAATTTTCCCTGATATCCAGTCTAAACCTCCCCTGGTACAACTTGAGGCAGTTTCTTCTCATCCTGTTCCTTGTTTTCTGGGAGCAGAGCCCGACCCCTCCCCAACTCCATCCTCCTGTCAAGGAGTTGCAGAGCCAGAAGGTCCCCCCTGAGCCTCCTTTTCTCCAGGCTGAGCCCCCCCAGCCCCCTCAGCCACTCCTCATCTGACTTGTGCTCCAGACCCCTTCCTAGAGGGAATCTGTCCTCTTTGCCCTTCCTGTGATCACTCAGATCTTGGGGGTTATTTTCGCTGTTCAAAGAGAAGAGGTTCTTAGAGATCAACAAAACAGGGAGTGCAAAAATTCCTGAGACTGTAACTTGAATTATTTGCAGATCTAGAATAAGGTCTAGAGAAGGTGGGGGCCCTGTGCACCCACTGGAGGGTACCAGGGTGTCCCTGTGAGAGCCAGGGGATGCCACTGGATGCCAAGGTGGGGACACACACATGTGTGGTCCATGGGAAAGCCCATCAGAGGCCTCTCTCATCTTTGAAATTAGGAAAAATATCAAAGAGGGACAGGATGGGGCAGGTTTGTGTTCAAGCTCCAGCTCCTTCACCTCTTTTAGTCAGTTGAGCTTTCTTGTGGTTTCAGTGGCAGGGAGTGGGATCCGACTGGGAAGGGCTGGAGCATCATTCCCTGAGCGCCCAAGATGCTCCTCAGGGTTTGAAGAGTGAGGTCTTGAAAGAAAGTTCTCCATGCCAAGCTGGGTAAGGATGAAGAGACCCTGGGCAGTCTTCACTGGGACAGACGAAGCCACGTAAAAGGTGTTTCAAGGGGAATTTCTGCACTGACAGCTGCTGAGAGGCTGTCACAATAAATAGCAATCATGCAGAGAAGACACCTGGTTTTCCTTCATTGACTACAAAACGGGATCATTTAGGACTGGGCTCAGAGCTTCAAGTTAGAGATGACAAATTGCACCTTCTCAAACCGCCTGTGCCAACCCAGCATATCAACCCAGCGCTCAAGCAGCAGCAGAGCAACGCAGATCCATCCTGCTGTTAACATCAGGCCAGGACATGTCTTGAATGTGATCCCCAAATAACAGCTGAGCCCACAGAGGCGATGGATGGCAGTGTCACAGCCTGCGGACATCCTTCCCGTGCCCTGGAAGTGCAGCTCGAGATTTATCAGCCCCTGGAATCACAGTGCGTCAGTTGGGAGAGTGAATCACGACCAATTTAATTCCATTACCCAGAATAACCAGCAAAATTGATTACAGGCTCCCAAAATACTAAATCTTGCACAGAAGGATTTGTTGCTCCGTGAGGACGGAGGATCCCTGAGGTCTGAGGGGTTTTCTGCAGATGGGATCTGAATTTTAACCTCCTCGGTGAGGTCTCACGTTTTAGGCATGAAACTGGAAGTGGAGGCAGCAGTTTTGCCCTTCCCCATCTTTCCTTTAATGTCTTCACAGAGCAAGGACACAGGATCTCATGCCAATGGGTTCCTCCAGCCTTTGCTCCCTGAAATTTGGAAAACTTCGGAGGGATTTGCCTGGGTAGGCTGCAGGAGGTGAATCCATAATTATGTTTTCAAGAATGTAAGATCCGATGTACAACACAAATCTCCAGGCTCACGTGGACCTGCATCCCATTTCCAACACAAACTACCTGACACTGACCAGGGCGACCTTCAGGTCCCTCCACTCCATTCCTAAACCAAGGGCAGCTTTGGATTCACACACCAGGCAGATGGGAACAGCAGCCGTGTCCCTGCATCGCTCCCCTCGATCGCTTCTCACCGTTATTACCCCGAGATATTGATAAAGCAATTTGTAGACTGAACTGTTCCCTGGCAACACATGGCTTGAAACTATTCCTGCAAATTTCCCCTGCCATTCCTGTCCAATTGAGTCAGAATCAAGTGGCTCTTTTCGCAGCCTGGGTCGGTATTTGTGTTTTGCCTGCCTTTAAGTAAATTATTTGCTATTAAATTTGGATGGCAGCATTGAGCTGAGCACATTTAGTGTCAGCTGGGAGGAGGGAGAAGCCAGGTCTGCTGTTCTCCATCAAAGAACTCCATTAGGCACCCGAGCTGCTCACAGGCAGCTCTTACTGCTCCTGTCTTCTCCTTGGATTAGCCAGCCAGGACCACCAACCTGAGTCACCTCGTGACCAACACAGCTGGAAGCTGAGTGCATTTCACAGCCAGAAGACCTTTGAGAGGGGAAAGCTTGTCCAAACACGGGCTCTCCCTTGCCCAGCTCCACCCTGAGCGTCCACGGGTGACAGATCCATCTTGACTCTCCCACTCCACAGAATCATAGAATCATTCGAGTTGGAAAAGACCTCTAAATTATCAAGTCCAACCACTAAACCCAAACCCATTCCCCATTTCTTTTACTGCCTATACAAGGGAAGAAACTCAGCTGGAGTAACCAAGCTGCCACCGCCGGAGCTGGTGACAACGACAGAGGTCAGGGACAGAGCACTACATCCAAGAAGGCGACTTACACGGGGTTTGTAAAGCAAACCTTTGAGTCTGGCAGCCTCGCTCACTCCTGCAGCAACAAAGGGAGAAGTTAAACCCAACAGTTATGAAGATTCTAATCAGGGAATGCAGTTCCAAGCAGGCCACGGGAACTCCGCTTTAGACGGGTGCAACTCCTCGGTGACGGACACTGGGGAACTCACGGCTTCCTAACCAACACCAGCGGAGCCATCCCAAGGATGGACCAGTTTGCTGTGGAAAATGGAGACACTGGACATCCCCAGAAGCCAAGAGGAGTCACCTTTCTTCCCTGATGGAGATGAACATCTTAATTAGAGTTGCACTGGCATGAGACACTTGCTGTCACACTCCTGTGCCAAATACTTGCGATAAAGTTGCCAGAGGTGGTGCTGCAGACAGGCCTTCTAATCTGACCCCTACCTACTTTGAAAACACAACAAAACAAGTTAAAGCTGCTGCTGTGAAAGGCAGCAATTGGATTTACACTGTCTACTTGAAAATACCTGCTGCTCTGTGCTGTGTGACACACAGAGCAGTGTCTGAGGGGCTGCTTGTTGCTGAGATTTAAAGCACAGCCAAAGAAAGGTCTCCAAATCCCAAATAACATAAGTGGACATGGACTCATGACAAGCAAAGGGCAGCAAGATCTCTTTCTCAGGATTTGGTGTTATGCACCACTAAAAAAAAAAATGAGGAGGGTATGCAAAATATCCCTGGAAGTGTTCAAGGCCAGGCTGGAAGCGGCTTGGAGCAACCTGGTCTAGGGGAAGGTGTCCCTGCCCATGGCAGAGGGGTGGAATGAGGTGGTCTTTAAGGTCCCCCTCCAACCCAAACCAAAATGAACCACCACAGGAAGAGCACTTTCCTCCCACAACCTTCCTGTCATCCCCCTCCTTAGCTCCTGCCTGGTGCCGCAACACGACGCTCCAAAGGCAAACAAGGCTTTTCGAGCGGGTTTTACTGGCTGGGCTGTGCCACGTTGTTGTTTTCTTTCACAGCAAAATTTTATTATGGAGCAAATGCCGGGAACACCAAAGAAAATATTCTTCAGTTTAATTTTAGCACAAATGTTCTTGCTCTGAATAAATGCCGAGCTTCCTGCGGATCCGGCACTCCCTCAGAAGTCCAGCAGTTTGCTATCAGACTGTCCATCATTTGAGGCCCTTTTTGTTGGGTTATAGCTGCATCTTTCCAGCAAGGATCAGCTTTGGGGTAGATATGGAAGCAACAGCAGCAGCAGAGGTAACGGGGCAAAATGCCACATGCAGAAATATTCAGGATGATTCTCTTTCCCAGATTCCATCATGTGCTGTTGGTTTTAAAACTACTTTTAAAACATGACTTTCTTCTCCAGAAAAAGTGCATGGAAAGGGATCAGTTTTTAATGTCAAATAATGCAGTGAAACAGCACAACAGACTCAGACATAGCAGAGCCTGGTGGGTCAAAGAGCCTGGTCTGACCCAAAGGCTGGATATTTATCCAGTGCAATCCTCCCTCTCCAGTGTTCCGAGCTCCGTAGGAACAACCAACGTCAGGCAGGTTCATTGGCAGAGTTTCCAGGCTGACTTTTCTAAAATACCTGGTTTTCCAGCAGAAGGGTGGCAAATTCAGGACAAACAAGCATTTCTGAAGACTTCAGTGAAATTCCATTGAATTATTTAGGGGCGTTCTTTAAAACAAAAAAGATTTTTTAAAAAAACAAACCAACGAACAGATCAAAACCAGCTAGTAGAGATTTAACTGTTTGCACTTGAAAATCCATTCCACGTTTTCTGTTCATTTTTGGTCTGGCATTTCACTTCCACTCGAATTAGGATTCATCCTTGGCTCTGTCCTGCCAGTGCTGTTGCTGGATGAGTGCGCCCCGTTCCCGGCCGGCTCAGCGCTGCTCCCCAAAGGCTCCAGGTGATGGAGGATGTATTTGTAGCTCTGCCTGGAGCTGTGTAGTAGAGCAAACCCCATCTTCGATGATAGAAATGTAACAGCAGCCTCATGGGAGATGATCCTCCCAGAATTAAAGCAGCTGGATACTCACTTCCATGATCTCGCTGGAAGTTTGCTTCTCGTTTGCTGTTTATTTTATTCCTGTGGACAGTGACCACCAGGGAACAAATCCTAGGAGGAGCTGGGGGGGCTCAGCCTGGAGAAAAGGAGGCTCAGGGGGGACCTTCTGGCTCTGCAACTCCCTGACAGAAGGGTGGAGCCTGGTGGGGGTCGGGATGTGCTCCCAGGGAACAAGGGACAGGACAAGAGGAAATGGCCTCAAGTTGCACCAGAGGAGGTTTAGGTTGGATATTAGGGGGAAATTCTTCACTGGAAGGGTGGTCAGGTTTTGGTACAGGCTGCCCAGGGCAGTGGTGGAGTCACCATTCCTGGAGGGATTTAAAAGATGTGTGGATGTGGCACCTGAGGACATGGGTCGGTGGTGGGCTTGGCAGTGCTGGTTGGACTCCATGATCTTAGAGGTCTTTTCCAACCTTAAAAATTCTACTATTCTACTGCAGTCACACAGCTCTGATGCCAAACCTCAAAGCTGATGCTGGAAACAGCTTTGCCAGCTCTAACCAGCCATGGGGGTGGCAGTGAGACCCAGACTGTGACCCCAGGGCCGTGCACATGGGGTCTGACAAAACCCACAGACGTTACACAGCAAGAACTCTGCCAGGAGTAAAAGCACATGGAAACCAGGGACCTGCAGGATGGTGCCAAATATCCCTGGTGATTTCCATGAAACCACCCACTAAATCCAGGAGCCTTGTTTTGAACAGACCTTTGGTGTGTTTGCCCAGAAGAGCTACATGACTGCAAACATCCCACTCTCCTGGAAGTTTACTTTGGCTGTTTCCTCCCTCCAGCAGGAGCCAAAAGGACTTTGGATGCTCTGTGGGACCAGGGCAGCAGTGGATACCTCCCCAGATATGGTGGAAGGCTGACCTGCTCATGGCAGGGGGGTTGGAGTTGGTCCCTTCTAACACCACTTCTCCTCTCAGGTCTGTAGAAAAAGCACCACACAGGCAGCTCAAACATGGATTCTGTGAATAGGGATGAAAGGAACCACCTGGAACATCTCCCAGCACCGTGCTCAAGATGCTCAAGTCACCCACAGAACAACCTGATCTAAAAGAAAGAAAACATTACAGTTCACCAGGCCCAGTGATTTTTCTAACAGGATGCTACCACTGCAATCCCATTTTTCCCCAATACACCCAAATTTGGAAATAGGCTTTACTACCTCAAAGTAAATCCCAGTCTCTGATGCAATATTTTTTCCTGAAGAATGTAGAAAAATCACAATGATGTGCCACTACTCTCCTGAGCTTTCTGCATCATGTCAGCGCAGAAAATTAATTATTACTTAGATTATTACTTGCTGTCCACCAGCAGTTTAAACAAATAAAATGTGTGATTATAGATGAGAACTGTGAATGACAAAAGCATTTAAATTGCCAGGTCTTCAGGATATTCACTGCTTGTATTTACCATCCCTGGTTGACACCATGACCACCTTTTTCTTTTTTTACTTGTGGTAAAAACAGGAGCTGCTTTCTCCAAAATGACCTACAGCAATTGTTAAAATAGTCAAACGAGAGATCTCTAATGCTAAAATTTAATGGCTTCTACTGAAATCTCACTGAATCTTCAATCTACAGATTTCAATGGTAAAACTGTGTTTTTAATGGAGAGTCATTTGCCTTTTATAGAATCAAAGAATTGTTTGGGTTGGAAAAGACCTTTTAAGACCATCAAGTCCAACTGATATATTTTCAGCAATAGTCAGGGAATGGTTTGGGTTGGAAGGAACCTTTAAAGGCCATCAAGTCCAACCCCCTGCCATGGGCAGGGACACCTTCCACTAGCCCAGGCTGCTCCAAGCCCCATCCAACCTGGTTTGGAATACATCCAGGGATGGGGCAGCCACAGCTTCTCTGGGCAACTACTTCAACAATTTCTTACTGTGCCAGTGTGAAGAGAAATGGGAAGAGGAAACAATGAAAGGACATGCAAAACCAGGGGGAAAAAAATGAGAACTCTCCAGACTCAGTTACTATGTTAAAGAGTTAAATTATTTTAACTGATCTTAAAAAACGTTTCAAAAGTTGGGTTTGCTTCAAATACATTTATTAGACACAGGGTCCTGTCTCCAGAGCAGGGTAAATGTAACTGACTGCCTTGGGGCTGGCAGGTAAAAATCTGTTTGCTTCAATTACAACACCAACTTAAACAAGGAAACTTTCACATTTTATTTAAAAAACAAACGTTACAGAAAATAATAAACACATTTTCAAGTTCTTCTGGACCCTGCTGAGCCATGGATTGGGAAAGCACATTTGCACAGTGTGGAGTGGCTTGGCTTTGCACACCTGACCTTCCTAATTCAGCTTCTGCCCTGGTTTTTTATCCCTGCCTGTGTCAAACTGCTCTCTGCCACTGCCACAGATGTTGAAAATGCAGTTTAATGTGTTGCTGGTGTTCAGCTTTCTTCCCCTCAGGCCCATTTCCTTGAGTGTCTTACTCCCAGGCAGTAGGAATGGTACAGAAGCCATTCCTTTGCCTCTCTAAAATCACAGGGCAGATTTTTGGACATAGTTTATGCTCCCCAGAATGATTAATCTGCATTTAGCACCAAATATTACAAGTATCAAGGCACACAATGTGTGTGTGTGTGTCACAGCTACACAGCACTGTGGAACTCAGCTTCCAGTGCCTCCAGGGAGCAGGCCCATTAATAGGAATTTTGCTATCAAGCTTTATAGTAAAAAACTGGGAGAGTAGATTTCAACATTTCCCTCAAGAACTGATTATAAAACACTTTCTAAGAGACTATTTGGAGCAAACCACTCCTTCTGCCAGTGCTCTCCGAGCAAGGCAGCCAGTTCCCTCAGTACAGAGCTACCTGAGCACAGAACACAGACACTGAGAAGGCACCATGTCATTTAGCTCTGCTTGAAGGCAAAAGCTGACAACCTGCCATTTGTGGATTGGTCCAAAGGCTTGGATTTTTTGGATGCATTTGTGTCCTCCGATTTTTCCTCCTGGCTCCTTCTCCCTTCATCTTCGTCAGCCGTGGGACGCTTCCGCTTCTTATCTTCTGCTAAACCATTAACTGCCCCTCCTTTTGCTTTCTCAGTCCACACCTTTGAAGAACAGACAACTACAAATCAGGCCACAAAACTCACCACTTTGTTTTCTACACCTTATTTCCTGATTTTAAGGCACTGAAATAATTCCCGTTAAGAAGGATTGAGTCAGGACCAATTCCCTCACTTTCCTTTTTTCTAGCAGTGTTCTCCTTCAAAACTGTATTTCATTTGAGCCTGTGTATGAAATTGAAGCTCTTAATTGTCCTTCTGGACAAATAAGAAAACCCAAAAGGCCCAACAAATCAAGTCAGAACGAATTTAAGTCCCAGTGGCTTAAGCCTGATTATGTCCCTTTAAACTCCTTCCTTTCCCTTTTGTTATTTGTTCACTGATTGTGTTTCTCTCACAAGCCCCCCTTTGAAAAAGCTGCTTTCTGATACTAATTATTATTCAGTTTATATTTTCATGAAGAACATGTCATAGATCATGGCACCATTCAAAATTGAAATCCATAAAAATGGAGAACAGCAGAATTTAAAGAAAACATTCCTGACTGAAAATAACCAAAGAGATTCAGTGGGAGGGAAAAAAATTATCAAAGCCACAGAAGTAGAGAACGTTTGCTTACCATCCTTTCCTCTGATGTCAACATTCTAAATCGACTCATGCCTTCTTTTATTACTTCTGCTTCGTTCAGATCAGGATTATCTGTCAAAATGTTTGCTCTGTTCTCCTCCAGCCACATCTGGAAACCTGTCCTTGGTCTAAAGCAAGCACACGAAAATTGCCTGGTTAAGAAGGTTATAGGAAAACCATAAAAAAAAAAAATATCCCCCAAAGCAACATTTCTAAACAGCACCTAATTGGATTTTTTTTTTTTTGTTCTCAGAAGACAAGACACCTCTAGTCAGCAGCCTCCTCTCTCCTATTTCAATATTTCAAAGAACATGCTGACAAGGCAAGACTAAGTCAAGTATTTTTATTAAGATCATGATATATATGGAGATTAACATTCCAGTTTTAGAATGACAAAGCACAATGGTTCTCTTCCTTTCTGACAGGGTCCCATCAACCTAAAAATAGAGCACATCCATTAGCATGTTTCTGCTAATCCTTCTCACAATTCTCCTTGCCACTTGTTGTAGAACATTATCTGTAAAGGTTAATGAAAAGAATGCCAGCCCAAATGAGTAATAATTACCTTCATCTTCCTCAGTTAAATGAAGTCTAAATGAAACATGATTATAATAATGCAAGTTTCATGAGGACTGGGATTGTTAGAAAAAACATCTGCTGCAGAGGAACAAGACAGATTAAAGTCTTAGCTAGGAACAGACATGCTCCTTAAGTGATACAAGTTTTTGTTTGCTTTCTCTTTTTAAAAACCCACCAAAACAAAGCTTTTACTCCTTCCCACAAAACCCTTAGCTTTTAGACTTTGAGATTTTGTAGAGGTGTTTAAACTTTAAGTATTTCCTATACTTGGAACTGACACAGCAGCGTGGTTTCATTTATCATTCAAAGGTCCTTACAAGCAGTATCAAGGCAAAAATCACTGCTTAGAGCCCCAAAATTCCATTTTGCACTGCTCACTTATTGTTCACTCCCACATTTCTGAAGTGGGTCCACAAATGTGATAACTTGTGAGCTAACCTTTAATCTTCATGTCATGCTTCTCTGGCCAGTCCAACACCTTCAGAAACAAAACAGGTTTTGGACTTGTAATTCTATGAAAACTGGAATATGGTATTGAGATGCAAGTGTCACTCACCTTCTGTTTTCAGTGTTCTCCTGTGCAGTGACTTTGACTTCATGGGACTCATTTCCTGCTTTTCCTTCTCTGTCTTCCACTGCTTTTCCTTCTCTTTCTTCCACTGCTTTTCCTTCTCTTTCTTCCACTGCTTTTCCTTCTCTTTCTTCCACTGCTTTTTCACTAGGGTTGGGTGTAAGTGTACGAGGCTGGAAGAAGGAGGCTGCTGAAGCCTATGGAAATTGAGGTTAAAAAAGAAAAGGTAAGAACACCTCACTCTCAAACAACACATACCACTGCAGCCTAACAAACCCCAAGCCCTTCCTAAAGACATAATAATCACTTGCATTAATAGAGCATTTAATCCATCCAATTTCAGCACAGCAGAAGTTTATTCACACAATTTAAAATAAAAGCTCAAAATTCAGTGCAGAATGTAATTTCTACAACTGATTTTTTTTTTCTTTTGCACTATGCCTAAAATGAATTTTGCCATCTAAGCTGCTTTACTCAGTCAACAAGGTTTCATCCTTGATAAAAGTTGGTAAAATTCAATTTATTGTTCTTTGCTCACAGAAACAATGTATAAAAGACTAGAAACACTACCTGCTTCGACTTGGGTTTGGGAATCAGAGGCTTTATAACTGGAGGGTTCTGCTTGTTCACAGCTCGACTGCCAGACAAAGATGTTTTCTTTGAGTATCTGCTCATAGTGTCTAAAACATTTGCTGAGGGGACCACTGGGTCCTTTTTGTTAGATGACACCTGGGAAAACAAATAAACAGATGTTTTATTTATTTTCTGTCATGTTCTCCTGCTCTGTCCCTCCAAGGTATCTGTTCTATTGTAAACTTCAGATATGATTTTCAGAGCACAGCAAAACCAGATGGAGAAATTCTTACCTTAAATGGATTCACTCGTCCTTGGCTGCTTGATGCACCTAGAACTGCTTAAAAGGAAAGAAAAAGGGGTATAAAAGTGTGTGCATGTGTGTACACACACACATACATAAATCACTGAAGCAATGTGCACATTTTAGATGAGTAGAAAGACATTTTAGTAACTCCCTGAAGGTTAAACTATACATGCTCAGCTATTATTAGTCATCAGAAATGCCACACAGGACCAACAGCTTAAAATACAAACCCGGAGGAAGACCCAGGACTTCCTCCACTCCCAAATCCGTTTCCACTCCTATTATTCTTGCTGGAGGGTTGGCAGGTTGCTAGAGGTCACATTCTGCCCCTGCCTGCTCACACTCACAGATCAAGGCAGGGTTTATTCACTCTGCCTTGCAAGTGCAACCAATAGATATGCCTGTGATTAGTAAAATAAACCCATTGATCACCGTGCTCAGTTTTCCCCTTGTCCCAAAAAGAATGCCTTCATGGCACAGCCAGGCAGACACTCAGCATTTGGCATAGTCACAATGGTGTTATGGAACATCATTAGGTAATGGAGACAGGAATAGGGAACCTCCTAAAAATGTGAGAACAACAATCAGTGCAACCAGGACAGGTTGGACAGGGCTTGGAGCAACCTGGGTTAGTGGAAGGTGTCCCTGCCTATGGCAGATGGTCTTTAAGGTCCCTTCCAACCCAAATCATTCCATGGTTCTGTGAAGTTACATTTGTCAACACTGTTATGGACTAACTTGAAGTAGCAGTGGGAGAACAGATGATATAAACAGGAGCAGATATTGTGAAGCATGACAAAATTCTCATCCTAGAATAAATGGAGGTTTACTCACCAGACTTTGGAGCAGTCACCTCTGCTGAAGTGGCACCTTTGGAGAAAGGATTTGGCCCTTTAGAAAAAAAAAAAAAAGAAAGGGGTATATATTGAAGTGCAATAAAATGTGATACCATAACTGCTTTAAAAACAAAACCCCAAACAGACAACTAAGAAAGGGTGAGGCTTGGAGCAATCTGGTCTAGTGGAAGGTGTCCCTGCCCATGGCAGGGGGTTGGAACTGGACAGTCTTTAAGGTCCCCTCTCAACCCAAACCATTCTATGATTTTGTGATTCTATAATTATAGTGAAGTAATTCATATTTTGAAGTGTGACTTTTCATTTTTAAACCATACACTTTTACAAAACCATCTGTCATCTCTACCTAGATTTAGAGCTGTATATTTATTTCTTAAACCTTAAGCTCATTCTTAAAGTATGCCAGGCAAACTACTCATTTATCAATTCAACTCCTGTGAGATTTGAGCTGAAACCAAAGTAACTGCTCAGAAGGTGACCCAGCCCTTTAGGAATAGAATCAGGCAGCAGGAAAAACTCCCCAAGGGTCCCTGAAATGGTTACTAAGTACAATGGACACACAGGCTGTGACACAGCAGATGACACACACAGAACATGTTTCTCTGCAGCGACTGCAGGCAGAGCCTGGAATACAAACTTAATTCCTGACTAAGCCTGTAAAAGTTATCCAGATAGCTTCCAGCCTATTCAGAGAATATATTTTTCTTACTCTGTTTATGCACTTCTGGAGTTTCTTCTGCTTCCTCACAGGCATCAGTTTCCTCAGCATCTTCCACTTCTTGGTCCTGCTGAACATTCCTGACTGGCAGCCGCCCCCACTCCGTGGCTGAGCTGCTGTAACTAAAGGGAAGGAAAGGAAGTGGTCACCACACTCAGAAGGAAAACTGGAACAATAGATAGCAAGCTCACTTACTTAATTTAGGAAAAAAGAACAATAACGTTTGGCATTTATGTGCATTATACCTCTGATTAAACTGCGACGATTAAATTAAATAAAGATTCATTAACCACTGCAGGACTTTGTTGCCAGAACAGTTTGCCACAAATATAAATGCAAATTTTAAAGATCTGTAATCTCCATTTAAATATATACTTCCAGTATCATCAGTAATACCAGATAACTTGTCTGCACCCATGAATTACCATCCAGGTGGCAACATGGATATATAGTTTCAAACTGAAACTTATGCAGCAAGTTTTAACATTTAACCTGATTATTCTCTGATGTACATTTCTTGCATTTCCCTCCTAATCTTTGCCAATTACTAAAATCTGTAAATATTAAGAACAACCCATGTTTGTCATTAATTTTAACCCTCAGAGTGCTTGAAGTTACAGATATGGGATTACAGCTTCCACATAGGATCCAGAAGAACAAGCCAGAGCATTTAGAAATTAGTTTTGACTGCACAGTTTCACATAGAAGAGTAAGGAAAAGGCTACAGATAAGTTCAGGGACTTATCACTTTCTCTTGCCTAAATAAGTCCCAAATTTCACACATAAAATTGCTATAGGAAGACATTGCTTCCAACAAAGTATTATGACATTCTTTTCTGCACTATCAGACTGGTGGTTAACAACTAACTTCGTTATAGCTGTACAGCCAGTGGCCAAACAAGAACACAGCTCTTCTGTATGGTCTATATTAAAAATAAGAAATCCCAACCAGCCAAAAAAACCAAACCAAAACAAAAAACCCCAAAAAAACCCCAACCAACCAACTAAACAAACAAAAAACCAAAACAAAAAACAACCAACCAAAACAAAATCCCCAAACCTACACACAACTTTTGCCTCCTCATGCTTTACAAAGCAGATGCAGGTAGGAGAGGAAAGGTAGATAGTTCAGAGGGAAGAATGCAAAGCCAGCCTGTAGTATGTTCCATGAATTTGAAGAGCTGAGATTATTAGTCAGGGGAGAGTAAGACTAAATAGGATACACTGGGATAGGATACTGAAAAAGGGAGGGCTGGAGGAAGACAGGATTTTAAGGTAGGTGTGAAATGAATCAAGATGGAGAGACTGAGGCAAAAAGAGAAGGGAAAAAAAAACAACAGGTGGGAGTCAAATAACTAAAGCAGCACAAGGCAGGGGAAGGTGGGAAGAAAAAAAAATTCCAGTCAGAGCAACTTAGTATTGGGCCTGCTTTGCCTCTGAAGGTGTTGAACACAGACCTACAGGAAGCAAGGAGTGGGGATATTTCCCTCTGTGTTTGTATCCCGGTGCTAATGAGTCCTCACAAGACATCAACAAGAATACAATTTACAAGCAGAGCAACACAAACTGGTGCTTCATAACAGACACACAGCAAACTCCGGCCCAGAAAAGCGCACCAAAGTATCAGAAGAGCAGCCAGAATGTTGCCAGGTTTTTTAGCCACAGAAATTCATGTTACCCAGCACTCAAGTGCTTTCGGAAATCCTCTTCCTCCTCCTCCTCCTCCTCCTCATCTCCCTGTGCTGTTGCCAGCTCAGTGGCTTTCTCCACAGCCAGCTGGCTGAGGCGCTGGGCTAGGTTGATGCGGCGGGAGCGGGAGGCGTATTTGATGGCCAGGCTCACCACGTTGGGAGCCATGAGGTCGGCCAGTTCCACACAGCGGAACTCCCGCTCCAGTTTGCAAGAGAGCTGGAAGAGAAGGAGCCTGGGGAGTCACACATTTCAGCTACACAGCTCTCTCAAGACCCCAGGAGCAGAGTATTGTCGTCTTGGTGGAGCGAATGAATGAAGACGAACTTCCAACAACGCGAGAAAAAGTTCTTTTTTTCTCCTTCTTCCCCCTACCCTCCCTTCATGCTGATAAGCAATAACAAGATGAACTGCAGTCTCTTATCATAGTCTGAACTAGCTGGATTGCCAGATTCCCAGTAAGAGGAATCCCATCAACATTTACATCAAATCCCATCTACCAATAAATCCCTGAATCCCAGAATGGTTTGGGTTGGAAGGCACCTTAAAGCTCATCCAGTTCCACCCCCTGCCATGATCAAGGACACCTTCCACTATCCCAGGTTGCTCCAAGCCCCATCCAGCCTGGCCTTGGACACCTCCAGCCTCAGAGGTAACATCTCAGGGACCCTTTCTGTCACGTGTTTGTACTTACAGCAAACAGCTTCATTAAAAGTTCTTGCTGCTCTTTCACTGCCTGATTTTTAGCATTTTCATCAAATTCGTAGCCATTTTTGGATAAGTAATCCACGTGGTTTTGAAACACAACAGAACGCCAGTACTGCTCCTGGAAAAGGGAGAAGGATGTTTGTTGGAATTCAGAGGGGAAAAACCAGCCCATGACATAATGCCTAACAACTTACAATGTATTTTATCAATTTATTCTTAAATGTTCCTTTCCTTTGATAATGAGGGTGAGGGCGAGATAATTCTCTTCAAAGCCAATGCCTAGTGAGGAAAAAATAGACCACACTAACAACCACCCATATAAAAACTGATTCAAACAGTTGCCATATATGTTAAATTCCATTTATACTACAGGCTTGCAAGCAGGATGAGACCTACATGTTCACCAATACGCTACCAGGACAGAGAATTCTAGAATAAGTTGATTATTTTAGCTTATAAATGCTGTTCCACAGCAAACTGGAAGTACTCCAGAATAACTCAGTAAATGTGGGAGTTTACCTACAGAAAATACAACTCTGGTTGTTCACAAAATGCTATAATGGCTATTAGACCAGCCTAGTTCTGTTCAAAATAATTACAAACTTATTCAAACCCACTGTGTTTTCATCAGATGTATTGGAATAATTTGTTTCTATATCTACACATAGTCCCTCAAGCCAAATTAGCAGTTCCTGGCATTCTCCTTCCATTATTTTGGGTGAAGGGAGGAATGGAAGACAGACTCCATCAGATAAAGAACAAAAAGACTTAACCAAATGAAGGAGAATTCATTAAAAATGACAGTGTGTTTATTATTGACATTTTTATCTACACTTCTATCAAAGAGAATAAATTTCAAACAGCATTGAACTCTCTCTAAGGCTGAGATTAGATTTTTATGTTCATTTCTATTCTGTGCATTACAGCTGAGCACCACGAGTTTGAAATGTTTAAACCAATAAAAATGGAAGAATAAATACAGGTATTTTTCTAGAAATTCTCCACAGGCACATCTTGCTTCAACCAGCCTCTACCTTCAGAAAATAAGTCAAGGGGGAAGGCCTATGTGTTCAGAGCAATTATATGAATTTGAATACTTTGTACATCTTTCAAAAAGATGTACATAACAAAGAAATTTTGTTATGCCTAAAATATTAAAAAATAGACATTTTCAAGGGGGATTTGATTGGGATCCCAAAATTTGGTATCTCTACCCACTAAAAAAAAAAAACGAGAGGGTGAGTAAGACTTCTCTGGTCAGAAACAGATTATGTGTAAATACAACTTTGGATCAGCTCTGGCAGTTTTATCTTGCATCCTTCTGGAAACAGTTGTGAACCAAATGACATGAGACAAAACAGTGAACCCAGATAACCTCCTTAGCCATGTGTCTTACTCAGGGTTTGCACTGTCCTCTTTCATAGCAGAGATGATTAATAGGAATCTTGTATAATCCCTACCACGGGGACACCTGAGAGTACCAGCTGTGGGCTCGACACCATTGCATACCTCCATCTGCCCCTTTTCTGTTGTAACTTGGCAGTAAGGAAGCTGAAAAGGTAAAATTGCTACAGCAGGCCGTGGCAGTGTGGGAGGGAACCGGGATCCTTTGCAGGGAATACACCTGTGCACAGGAAACAAAACACATCTGCAGTTGTTCCAACACCTAAACCACGTCTTCCTAAGAAGCAAGATACTTTAAGAGGATTTGCTCTTTAAAAAGCAGTAATCAAATGACTGGATTAAACATAGCAATGTGTAAGATTGCATCATAAAGGGTTGTTTTTACATGGCAACCAAGAAAAGATTTCCAAACCAGCAAGGCACACACTGCTCTTGTTCCCACTGCAGACTCTGAATGTGGCACATAACACACACTGCTCTTGGTCTCACACAATACATGATTTAACAGCTACTACGAAGAGTAAATGCAATTCACTTAAATCTGAAGCCACTGAACAACAGAAGGCATAGACTTACTGTTTCATTACATTTTAAACAAGTGCTTTCTGGTAACAATCACCTAAGCAAACCATTGACTGGGGAAGAGCTGTATTTCCAGCAGCACCAGTGCAGCATTGACAAAAACATCTGGTTTTATAAGCTGCTGTGTCAGAGACTTGGAAAAAAAAAAAAGAACAGGAAGCATTAGTGTTCTGGCTATCTCTTAATTAAGGCATGTGGTGTTTCTACAACAACCCTCCCCCCTCTCCCTTATCTTTATTATGCTGCTGGTTTTGAGTAAAATGTTCTTTGTAACTCAGAGAGCAGCACAGTCTTTCTTGGACTAGAGGGAAAAAATTCATGATGACAGACTCACAGTTGACCATCTCATCAATGTGATGTGTCCTGCACATTTTTGGGGAATTTTCTGGAGGCCAACATAATTATTTGGAAGGAGAAACAGGCAACAAAGTGACATTTACCAGAGATATCAAATTATTTCCCTTATTCCAAAAAAGCAGAGGATTACGAAGAATGTCACATAAGTTTAAATAAAATGCAGTCTCCCACCAACCTCTACAATTGTGCATGACTAGTAAAGTCAAAGAGTCTGAATTTCAGTAAAATATGTGAGCTGATGGAATCTGCCCTGTTAGGCAAAGGACACAGACTCCTGAATAAAAAGGGATACAAATAAAGATTAGCAACTAAATGTCCAGGATGCATGTTACAGTAAAGAGAAACAGTTGTTTAGACACACCACTATCACATTTTATAAAGAAATGGTTAACTTTCAGATAAATATTTGAGCAAATTTACATACAAAATTGTTCTTTGTGGCCACGGGTTAAATATTAATATAATAACAACAGACAGCTCTGATTTATCTATGACTGATTTATCTCTGTCTAATGATGTAGATTAGTTAGAGGATTGGATTCTTTTCAAAGCACAGAAGGCGAAAATGCAGGGGGGGATCAATAAAACCCCAACTCCACAATCAAACCCCAAAACATCATGAGCAGGAAAAGCAGATTCCTGATAGGATCCACAACTTTTCAGCAGGATTCTTTACCAAAATGCAGCTTTATGAACGTGCTTGCCTCAGAGATGTGTGATTTCACAATGAAGTGCACACACACCTCTCAGCCAAGGCAAAAAGCCACAGTTAACCAGTTCCAAGTTATAAAACTCTAATGAGTTTGTTCGAAACCAGTTTAATTCTGCATGGATGATTCATTATTATATTTGGGAACTAACCATTTGCTGTGCATATTTACCAGCCACCTGTTTCAGTAGAAGACCCTTCCAGCTTCTCCCAGTAAAAAGTGCTCCGGGATTGAAAAACCCAGACAAAACAAAGTGTTTCCTGGTGAATTATCTGACCTGAGTTGCTGGGGGTTTTCATGGATGCCAACGACCCAGTAATGATCAGATTTTCCTTTGCATTGCTCCCTGGTGTTACACACTGGAATCCAAGTGTTCCCAAGCCCTCGGTTCAGCAGCCGCACGATCCCCTCGGAATCCACGTAACAAGGGGTACCTGTTTGTCACAGATGAGAGCAGTTCTTGTCACATAGTTATTGTCACACCAGCAAGATGGAAGTGGTGGATACGGCCGGGAAAGGATGGTTTACATGTCTCAAATACGACATCCTCTCTCCCGAAAACACAGTGCGAATTAGTCGGGGGAAAAAACCATTTCCCTTGGAAAGATGCGCCACCTTCTGTCAGTCAGCGCCACTGCTGTCAACTGACAGGGTCACATTTAAAACACCTCGTGAAGAAATCAAGTTCATACTGCTTGGGGGGATTCCCAAGCTGTTTTACAATTATTCTTTCTGGTTATCATAAAAACTCCTCCAGAAAAACTACAAACTTTGGGGGCATCAGGGAGCACTGATGCAGTTTTTATTTCTTCTTGCTGAGCAGGGAAACCAATCAGGAGAACGAGTTCTGGTAACATTCAAGTGTATTTTATTCCTAGTGGAAAAATATTAAATATTTTTGATAAATATCTTGAAGGAATAGAAAAACAGAATTTTGTTTAGCGTTGAGGAGATAGAAAATACAAAGTCCAGGTCCCAGATCACCATTACTAAAAGGGTATTAATTAGTGAAACTCCTCCACAGAATCACAGAATGGTTTGGGTTGGAAGGGACTTTAAAGCCCATCTCATTCCAACCCCCTGCCACGGGCAGGGACACCTTCCACTAGCCCAGGTTGCTCCAAGCCCTGTCCAACCTGGCCTTGGACACTTCCAGGGATGGGGCAGCCACAGCTTCTCTGGGCAACCTGTGCCAGGGCCTCACCACCTTCACAGGCAGGAATTCCTTCCCAATATCCCATCTAACCCTGCCCTCTGCCAGTGGGAAGCCATTCCCCCTTGTCCTCTCACTCCAGATCCTTGTCCAAAGTCCCTCTCCAGCTTTCCTGTAATTCCCCCAATAGTGTCAATATTTCTCAACACCACTCATGCAGGTATTTCATACCTTCTGCAGAGAATCCAACCCATACCAAATACGATTTCCTTGTAAGAGAAAGAGGGTCTCCATGCAAAATTTGCCTTTTCTTCTTTCCCAGTTCCATCAGCTGTACCCCAAGGCACTGGTCCCCATCAAACCCAGTACCTAGGAAGAAGTTGTTCAATGACTGTGTTAGAAAACAGAAGACAGAATTGTCTTGTCTCTTGGCTAAATTAGTTTTAAATCAAAAACTAATTCTAATGCAGGGTTACCCCTGAATACCACTGTCAGACAAGCAACTGTTTGTCATTTTGGACACACCAGGCATGCATAACAACTGCTTCCTTAATTTCCCGTGGTAATTCATTCTGGCACATCTGAAACCCAAGTTTAATCTATTCATGTCAGTGTTACAAAATTCTCCCCTTCCCCACAGGTTCACCTCAGCTTTCCATTATAAAACACAGGCTTTGCTGTCAGAAGTCCCAGATCCGTGGGTTGTGACGGATGTGCTCGTAAAAGCACCACCCAGAAGAGGAGAAGGATCATGAAGAAAAGGAGAAAACACTTTCTGGTGATTACATACAAATTAATGTGAAGCCAGTAAGAGATGAGGATTGAAAACAACCCTGGTTCAAAAAAGAAAAATAAAAAGACAAAAGGGAGAAAACTACCTCTGTGATAAAAAATCATCAGCTGCTCTCCATGCCCTGCCATGGACACCACTGGGCCTGGGAGGCTGAAGATCTCTCTCTGAACTCCTCCAACTGTGAACACACGGACCAGGAAGGCACTGGTGGCACAAGCAGCCCAGCCTTGGCCCAGGCAGATGGCCTCAATGTCCTCATCCTTTGGCATATCCACTGTCCACTCCTTGTTGGCATCCCAGGAGCCAAAATGAATGCAGTGGAGCTTGCTAAAGCACAGGCAGAGAGCACACAAATATGAATTAAAATACAATACCTGAAAATACACCAGTATTTTAGACTTTTATCAGAGACCTGCAATCGTGATGGAACTCCACATTACAAGTGGTCATTTGCAAAGGTGTTGCTCTTATTGCTCAGAAACTGAAGAGCCAGCTTGACCTTTTAGAACCTCCAAAGCCTAAAGCAGAGACAGTTAAAAGGTCTGAGGAGAGATTTTTCAGAAGGAAGCAGGTAAATATCCTGCTTAATTAACATTAGTAAGAACCAAAGGTGCTTGGCACCTCTGAATATCAGCCCTCATTCCGAGTCTGTCATACCATGCTGCCTCTCAAAAAGGAAGAAAAAATTAAAAACTTCAGTTCTGCCACCTTAATAATTGAAAACTGCCTGTGACCAATCCACAGACACTGTGGCCTTTAAGAGATTTCCCATTTTCACTGAGGAAAAAAATTACACTTTCAAAGTCAGACAACCAACAAAAAACCAGTATTTTAAAAAGTAAAGAGTGCCTTTCAACTTATCACAATGTTGTATGTGTGAAAGTAAGAAGAAAGTTCTTTCTTCAAGATGTTTCCCCAGAAATCAGCAATACAATATTGTTGCTATTGCTCTTAAATGTAAGAACAGAGTCAAGATGGCCCAGCTGCTTAAATCTTTCTATGGTTTCCATAAACTTGTGTTCTTCACACTTATAATTCCTTGGGTATCTCCGAACATGTCTCCTTGGCAACAGTGTGAAAAGAAACAGCTGAACCCTTATGACTGATCTTTGATCTGAGCAGACTGAAAAACTATTGTTCATGTTTACAATTCCCTTTGAGCCTGCAATGCGTGAAGTTTCCAGTATATTTATATTTGGAAAAGGGATTTAAAAGAAACCGTCAGGAAACAAATTACATTTTTCAATACTCTCGAAGCCTCCAAGTAGGTGGATGTGAAAGCCCTCCTCTAAAGTGGTCCCATAAAAAAAATTTAAAAAAAAAGAAAAGCATGATCAAAAGCCAAAAAGCTTAAAAAAAAAGTGATAGAAGCTGAAAAATAAAAGCCAAAATATTTGAAACAAGAGAAACGTGGCTCCATATCATGGGTTTTGCAGAGCAAGGCCATGAATTACCTTGCAAGTTCCTCTGTACCCTCACAGGCCAGCAAAATAGCTTCAGCAGAGAGGTCAGCCATGGTGTGGTTCAGGGAGTTGGGCAGGTGTGTTGCATGATGCACAGAGGTGTCGTGGAATTCTACATCTATGGCATTGTCCTGCTCATCGTTGTAGCAGCGGATGATGCCAACTGAATTCCACACCTAGGAGAAAGAACCAAAAAACTCCCATCAAATCAAGCACACTGGCCTAAATCAGCCTGCTCTGACTTTGTTGTCTGAAACAAGAGTGGGTAGGAGGCTGGAGGAAGACTGAAGACTTGTGTAATCAGGACTCGTGGTTCCTAAAATGGCTGAATTAGGCAGAAATTGGTTTCATCCTCGTGGCTTAGCCATCCCTCTTCCTTGCAAAATTAAGTGTGAAGAATTTGCAGTTAGAAAGAAACAGTGGATGATTAACAGGCAAGTCTTGACAGCACAAAAATACCTACAATTCTGACTAAAAAAAGAATTTTAAAACAGATCTGCTGGAATTCAGTAACATGAGCACAAAGTGGATAGTTTGCTTTTGGACTCAGTCGCAGAGGTCTTTCTTCTCCAGCCTAATTGATTCTGTATTTATTTCTAAAACAACTGAAATGTAAACCAAAACATTATGGAGTCTTTGCACGAACACAAAGCCACTTTTCATTATTTAGCTTCACACTGTGAAGTATTAAAAAAAAAATAAAAATCAAAAATCTTGGCTAAGATTAGATTAAAACACAATAAGAACTGGGCATTATTCAATGTAAAGAAAGCACCTAAGTCCACATAACCACGTAGATTTACCATGAATCGATGCATGAGATGTGCAGGAGTGGAGCCAGACTGGAAGGGCCTTTGCTTGGGGGTTGGCATTGGCCCATCATAGAAATGCTGCTGTGTAGATGATGGTGGCAAAGCTGAAAAGCCACCAGTCTGATCATCACCATCTTCCTCCTTTTCAAGAAGGCTGGAGCTAGCTTTTATCAACCCAATATCTGTAAGTAAAAAAAAAAAAAATAAATTACATTTTACACACAGCATTATGACAGAATTTAGGTGAAAAAACTTAAGACAGTCAAGATTTATCTGGAAAAATAAATCAGAGTGTATCTGAGTGGAGGATGCTAAAGATCATCCCAATAAAAGCAATAAATGGAAATTAGTTCATTCTGTACCTAGTGAGTTATCATCCTCATCAATTATTGCCCTTCTTGGACGGCCTGAAGTTAGCATAAGGTCACCATCATCATCTTCATCTGCTGCAGGGTTTGGGGAGGACTGAGGTTCAACCACATCTCCATTTAAATAGTCATCGTCGTCTCCATCAAAGAGATCGTTGTAGTCCTTGGCCACTGCACTGGCAACCTAAACCCAGACCAACAATCACCACAACACTCCCTTTGGACATGGGACTCAGGAAATTAATTAACACACAAGAGGGAACTTGCAGCACACAAAGCAGAATGTTCAGTGTAACCTATAACCTAAATAATGGGTGTTAATTTAAGAAATAATTGGCGCTGAGCACCTTGTCGTTTGGCTTCTCCACAACGCCAACATTTTCCAGCAGCCCCAGATTTCCTTCAGTGTCTGTGTAAGCAACTTGCTTATATTTAGGGTGCCATGCCAGTCCACAAATTGAGTAATTTTTCTCATGCTTCATCCTAAAAAGAATACAAAAATAATGGATTTTTGGTAAGCTCCTCAGGGCAGAACCCCCGCCCCACCCTGAGAGTTATTGTAAAAAGCAGTAACATTTAGTAGCACAAGAAAGTGATGTTACACACAACAAAATAATTAACAGGTCACCTTTAGAATAAATAGCTTCTACAAAAACACAGAGAAAGTCTTCCTTTTCTATGAATGAAATCAATTAAGCTTTAAAAAAAAAAATCAAACAATCATATTCTTGAAACAACAGCTTCCTGATACACATAGAAAGGACAAATTCCCCAGCAGTCCCATATTCCAGAAACATCTAGTTAAAAGAACATTAGTAGTTTCTCTTGCACCAAACTGATGAGTTAATCCTCTATCTTTTCCACCCTTTATCCTCACAAAAAATAAACCCATTAATTATTTACATAATCTGTCTTTAATTCTCAACAGAGGCACTGCAGTACCCAAAATACTCAGGCAGATAAATCATCTCTTTTCGTCTTCTCTACCTCATTTAATAATAATCTTCTTAATTTTTTTTTTCATTTTTTTTTAAAGAGAGATGCTTTAACTAACCAAGAAGAAGTGCAATTCACCAGTCTGTCTTTTTTTGCCTGCAGGTGAGGGTGGCTGACTGACTTACCTGCATTTCCCTCTCCCTTTGGAAAACACATCTTACTGCCAATGATCTTGGGCTTTGTGATGGGAGGAAATTTTTGTTTCCATCAAAACTATCCTTTAATCAGCTATTAGATTAAACAGTCATAAAAGATATTTGCACACAGAAAACTAGACTATGGAATTTCAACAAAATCCACACTGATGTCCCTTCCCTAAGCTGCCTGCCAGGTTAAACCACGACATCCTCTAAATATTATTATGATTTTTCAAGAGGCAGAGTTCTATCTTTGCACAAAAAGGTTTTACAGGAAAGACAACAGAATTCTTTTTCAGGAAAAAAAAAGATGTGCTTGGGGATTTATGGAACAACACTGAATACCTGTCTATGCACTCCTGGGTTTCCACATTCCACACCACTATGCTGCCATCCACACTTCCAGCTGCCAGGTACTGCCCACAAGGAGACCAGGCCACAACATTCAGGGGCTAAGGAAAAAAAACAAAACAAATAACAACAAAAAATTACCAGTGCATGCACAGCATTCCTCTTTTGGAGCTTAAAACAGACAGATATTCTGGAATAAAAAAAAATTCATAATAATCAGCTTTACCAGGTCATATCCAGCCCCCACTACAGGGTTTAGGTAGTTCCCTTTCTTTAAAAATTATTATAAAGATGGTGTCTTTAAAAAAAAACATTCTTTAAAGATAGCACACCTATTTTTGGTTTAGATTATCTATCTTCTGTCATAAACCATGAGGTTGAACTAAACCCAATTCTAAACACATAGACAGAAGCAGAGTGTACTTTGCAAACTCAGCACTAAATGTAGCTTTATTTATTTTGAACTTCATTAAGTTCTACAAATTTAAATCCATTAAAATGTGTGTTCTGTATCTTAATAACGCTAGGAAGGTGATTCTCTTTAACCCAAAGATTTCCAAGTACACAATGAGCCCAAAACAAAGAGGATGGGACAGTTAGGGCTACTAAATTTCAGCTTAATAAAACATAAAGTGAAAAACTGATATCTCTGTTCTGTATAGAAATAATGCCCTTCACATTTTCCCTAAAAAGCTCTGTATTTAGAGCAACTGGTGAAAACAGATGTTCTTCAGCTGCAGCTGGTGACTCACCAGGAGACTTTAGAGATCCAGGGGGTTACTGTAAGTGAAAGAGGGGAAACCAGAGCCACATAAAGATGTTTGACATCAGTTAGTATTTCTGCCCTGATTTCCAACAGAAAGCAACAGGATCAGTAATTAAATAGAAAAGGTGAATAATCATCACCAAGAGAAGTGGGAAGATACTGTCCAGAAGATAATTTCCAGCAGAATGACATTTAAATTACAGATTATTTAACAAGCACCTGGTTCATGTACCCACCAGTGTGATGGAGGCATCTGATAGATCCAATTGACTATCCCAGGTTTCTCTTCTGTATAGTTTAACAACTTTATCCACAGGAACTGCCAGCAACTGCTCAAAGGAAAAAATATGAGACAATTTAGAACAAATTACCTGTCAAAGAGAACATTCAAACAGCACAGCTCCTTCATTCAGAAGCCTCACAGATGTGACTGCCTCAGTATTTAGCAGCTCTCTAAAATCCTAGCGATGCCAACTGAGAGAGAAAGCTGAAGTAATTTAAATTACAAGGTTCTTTAATGCTTTCCACATGTAACAGAGCAAAACATGTCTGTTTTTACTTTAATCTTCATTTCCTTCTGGCAGAAAACCGTACCATAAGGTTAGAAGTTCTCATTTATCAAGCAGCTGACACACACACACACATATATAGTTTTCAGTGCTCTGAGCACAAGGATTACATTATTCTTTCCCCTCCCTCCCTCCCCTAACTCCTTTTGATCAGGTTACAATTTCTCAATAAATCTTATTTGAATAGCTGATTCCTGAAACAGCTTGTTCCATCTTTCACAGAACTACATAAATGTTACTGGCTGTTTATTTCTTTAGGATGTATTTTTGTTAGGATTCTAGCAATTTGCTTCCTAAGAGAAGCAAGACAATTTCTTATATTTCGTATACATGTCTGTGTGAAGAATTGGGCTAAAATCTGGAAATATTTGTTTTTATGGAAACTATTTTTATTGCAGGTGACATTTGCACTTCCACAGAAAATTTATATGTAACACTATCATAGCAGCCAGCTGTTTTGAAGAATCATGGAATCATTTAGGTTGGAAAAGTCCTCTGAGATCAAGTCTAACCATTAACCTAACACTGCCATCTTCACCACTGACCCATGTCCCCAAGTGCCACATCCACATGGTTTTTAAATCCCTCCAGGGATGGAGACTCCACCACTGCCCTGGGCAGCTGTGCCAGGGCTGGACAGCCCTTCCCATAAAGAAATTTTTCCTAATATCCAATCTAAACCTCCCCTGGCACAACTTGAGCCTTGTCCTGACACTTGTTACTTGGGAGAAGAGCCCGACCCCTCCAACCTCCTTCAACTTTGTTCTTTAAGTAAAAAGAAAGGGAACAACTTGCTAAGGAAATACTTCCAGAGCAAAACCACTGGTAGGGCAAAGTTTACTTAAAGCAGAGAAAGCCTGAACTCCTTTGATGGTCTGTTGTGAGCAATTTGATTACTTCCCTCATGTACAAGGTTCCTTCCTATTCAGCACAACGCGACTGTTTAACGCTGCTTTGGGCTGACAGCTGGACTAGAGCCAAACACAGTCTGGAGCTTAAACCAGGAACCATTCCCAGCTTTTCATTTGTCCCAAAAGGGAACTTCACCCCAAATATTTTCCCTGCTCCCAGGAGGTGCAATTTGGGCTTGCCCAGACTGAATTCTGCTGTTGGAGTCAGAGAGAGAAGGATTAAGATGTGATGAAACACTGTCACTCACCTTGCCAGTGCCAGGTTGCCAGCCAAGCCTGCAGATTGATTTAGCATTTATCACATCATTACACTTCTGCAGCAGCTGCCAGCTTGTTGTGCATGTCTGAAAACAAAATATTAAATAGAAAAAAAAAAAAAGCTTTCAAGCTCAGCGAAAATTTACTGTATTGTACAAATTCTTAAAAGTGTGTGAGAAAGCAAAAGGAAAAAAACCCACATAATTTCAGGGACTGAAGTAATCTCTTTCATTCAAATACAGTAGTACATACTGCCTTAAAAATACTTTGTCAATGTAGTCCTGAAACTATTTTAATGACAATAAAACTACTTGTAACAGAAATAAAATCACAGAACATGTATTTTTAATCAAGTACAGAACAAACGAGTTCATCTATTTTAAAGTTACAGAGAAATGTGGCCAAAAAGCATCTGTCAAACCTCTATCAAGTGCAGCAAGGTGGCCTGAATGTGGCCACAGCAGTATAAAGATATATAAAACTATAAAGAATGAATGGCTGTAATCTCAAATCACAGCACAGATTCACCCATCAAACTGCCACAATCCTAGAATACTGTCACTGTAATTTCCCCAAAAGGAGAATCTCAGTCTGGAACAGGAGACTTCACACCAGAATTATGCTTTTTTCTTTAAAAAATAGCAATCCACAAGTGTGGAGGGGTATATTTTCAACTGTACTTACAGGAATAATTCCACAGGGATTCTTATTCCAGTCAACAGCATTTAGCAAAATTAATCCCATATCCATATGCAGAATTCTCTTATTAAAGCCTTCACCTGAAACTGTCTTTTCAAGTTCCTTAGAGTTCCAAGAGCAGAGGCTGAATCTGTCTATTACAGTTAATAAATTGTTTTTACTATAATAAAAATTCTTCCTTAATCCTGAAGGCAAGGAGCTGAAATCTCAAAATGAGGAATCTGATGTCAATTCCCATCTTCACACAGCAGTGCTATTTTTGAATGTGCCAAGGACAAAATACCCAATGTTGGCCAATTAGGAAAGATGAACAGAAGACACCAGGGATTTCACAGACAGGAAGAACAATCCACAGCTACCCAGGCAACATTTCATAATCAGGCTTTGGAATTTCTCCCAGAAGTACATAAAAGTATACTGCAAAGTGTAGTTAGAATTCTTCCCCCAAAAGAAAATCCTGTTCCAGGAGGGTTATCTCAGTCCAGCTCTCCTTGCTGTCTGTGAAATCCTGGATTTCTTAGGGAACACTTAGGATGGAAAGGCAGGCCTTTTACCTGATCTTCAATTTTCCAGACTCTGACAGAGCCATCACAGCTTGCCGATGCCTGGGCAAGAGAATTTTGTAAACAAATTAATAATTAAAGACATAGGGAAATTAAAGCTACAAAATGGAAAAATCCCCAGAAACAATGCAGAATAGACACATGACACACAGGCAGTTTTAAGAAGAAAGCCTCCCTGTTTAAACCATTTTAGGACTTAAAACTTTCTAATACTGTCATCTTGATAATTGTGCTCAACTCCAAGCCACTATAATTGCAAACCCTTGTACTTCAAATGAGCTGCTTATTTGCAAAAGAGGCTCAAAACTAATATTGAATTTCTTTAGTGAGCCATCTTTTCTCCTCTAAAATCAGATCAGCATCAGATTCCAAAAGAACAAGACACAGAACTGAGTTCTCCTGGGAGAACAAGTTGTGACACACTCCATCAGCAGCCAAAATTAAGTTGTCTCATGTGCCCAGTCACTGCTTGGTTTTTGGTAAAAACTACATTTTTAGTTCTTTTTTTCCCCCCTAGGAAAAAATAAGATTCAAAGTAGAAAGTAAACAAGAAAGTCTTTTTTACCAGGTAAACATCCTTGGGGTCAAAAGACAGGCTTAAAACAGGAGCCTCGTGTCCTCTGAATGTTTTCTGCTTGCTGCTGTCAGTCACCTCCACAACTTTGATCATAAAGTCACTGTACATCCCAATGACACAGACATAAAAATATTAACAGTGACAAACTATGTGTTTATGGCAATAAAAACTGGGGACTAAATATCTTTTGGGGAAGTTACAGCTCTCAACACTGTATGACGTAATGGAAAATGAGAATCTTGAGGCTTAAAACACTAGGAGTACAGCCAGACTATTTTTATCAGAAAATCACTTTTGTTCATGTCAAAGTTCATAAAATATGGTTGTTCTCTGAAGAATAATATGTACACACAGACCACATACCTGTTTAACATAATATTCTACATGACCTCATGAAAACCTCTGCTTAGATACCACTGATGACTTAACAAGAACTATCTGCTGAATGGGACCAATATTCATTAGCATAATTATTAGCTCACGTGGCTTTTAAAAAACAGATAAAGCAAGGAGTTTATTTTGTGACATTTTAACAGGATTTTTAAGACCATTCACTGGAATTCTATAGCTTTATTCCCTCCTCCAAAATTATAGCAATTAAATCAAAATACCAATCCTAACTCCTAGGGCAAAGAGCTCCTGCAACAAACTTCCAGTACCACTCCCTCTCCTACTTCATTGCAACACCCCCAAAGAGAAGTTTCATTTTAGGACCTAATTCTAAAGAGTGAACCATTACTTTTAACTCTTTTCAAATACTTCATGCGAATTTTGGCAGCCAGCTGGATGTTAAACTTGTATAAAACTGAAGTTTGCAGACTTCATGTTAAAAAATGGAGAAATTTGGGACAACCAGAGGCAATTCTTCTTAGTTGCACTCCTTCACTTCATGGCTGTTACCTTCTCCTTCAGTATGTCACAGAAGGCCTCACTGAGAGGTGGCCTTACAGTCTTATGAGCTATTTTTCCTACAAATGTGAGAGCCTTGGCCAGGCTGCAGAAATCCTGGGGTTTTGGAAAAGTTTTAGAACCAGCAGAGAGTTTGCTGTCTGCCTAATCTCCCTAATCAAAGTGAGATCCTGGGGCAGAGCTGTTCCCTCAGAAACAAGCACTGGCAAAGGGCCCAAACCCATGATCCCTGCCAGATTTGGAGATCAGGGTTGTTGCTGCCCACAGCTGCCCAGCCTCCCAGTTTTGGTGGAGCTGGTGTGTCTGTTCCACAGCTGCCAGAGTTTGCAGTCCAGCATATTCATCCAAACTGCTTTCTGGTTCAATCCACACTTAGAGCAGCCAGGGAGCAGACACAACGCTCTGCCATCTCCTGGAGGACAAATTCCAGAAGAGAGGCAAGCAGACAGCCTGAGTTGCCCAAACAGTTCACCACATCCAATTGAGAATCACCTGAGCCTTAAACACATGGAACAAAAAAGCAATAAAACCCATTGCCTAGTGGCTACTTTGCCATCTCTGTTAAAGGACTAGAGTATATTATATAAAAGCCAATGTGCTGCCCTAAGAAAAGAACTAAACCACACATTAAATTCCCCTCAGGCAAGTCTTTCATCTGTCATCTGTTATCAAATGGCAGATTGGTGATATTTATGCCACAGAATGACTCAAAGCTCTCACACAAATCAGAACCCATCTAACTTTTACACGTGTACATTCAGCTGCAGTACCGTGATCCTGAGCAGTCAGGACATTTATCCTCATCCTCAGCTCACAGTGACAAAATCCTCCATGCTGCAACGAGATCCATATGGGTGAACACTTACACCTCAGCCTCAGAGCCAAAAACACTCAAGCCTACCAAAGCAAAAAGAATTATTTCACACCAGATTTCTATTTAAAACTATCTGGTGGATCAAGTATCTCTCAGAGCATTGTTTCCTAAACTCCTTTAAATTCCTTTCTTCCCCTCCGCTCACAAAAGGCATTTTCCAATAGTTTTAATCCATAAACCTCTGAGGCCTTTATGATCTCGTTGCTAAAAATCAGCATCTGAGGAAGCTGGCAGATTTTGGACAGCAGCAATAATGCTTTTCCTTGCACAGATTACCTGGATCCTGCAGCAATTTTGGTGCCACCACTGCTGAAGGTGACGTGGTTGGCGTGCATGGTGAAACGAGTCAGGATTCCATCGGGGGCTCCCTCAGGAAATGTGTGCATCTGAACAGTGTTGTTCGAGACTGCTGTGACCAGTCTTCCATTCTGAAAACGAAATTCATCACAGAATTTTATTAAAAGCATATTTATGCCCATGGAGCAAAAAAAAAAAAAAAAAATAACAGTTACTCTGATGCTCCAAATATTTGGGCAAATTAACTTTATTAGTTCCAAAAGGGTCTGACAGTAAGAGGAGTAGGGAAAATACTCTAACTTTGATTCTTTCCCTAAAAAGCACAGTAGTTTTAGTACTTTATCAATTTAAAGTACTTTATCAAATCCTATTTAGGTTCATATGCTGCAGCATCAGGAGAGGGCACCCTTGCACTGGAATTCTCAGTCAAATGCCACCAGGGAAAGATGAGAAGTTCATGAACTACAGCTCAGCTCTTTGCAGAAAACAGAAGGCAGGTCTTTACTAAAAATGAATCCAGATCCAAAGAAATGCAACACAAAAGAAATAATTATCCCATACTTGGAAAATAACATCTCTTCTTCAAGTGGCAATATTATTCCTCAGCTGTACATAGCAGTAAAATTTTGAAATATATATAAAGGAATGCCTTATTTCCTTTTTTTTGTGTGTATGTTGAGGGGGGAGGCTGCTTTGTGGTTGTTTGGGGTTCTTTTAAGCTGCCAAAAGTCGTAGCAAAAGTGCTGAAGGTAAAGAAAGCAGCAGCCAGTAGTGAATAACCCAATTAAAGAAGAGTTGAGATTTATTACCTAGATTACATCAACATCTCAGATCAGTCCCTCATGACATTTAATTAATGAGACTAACTTTTGAAATAAGATTTCCTGATGCTTAAGCCTCTTACTGTTTAAAAATAAAAAATCCCTCAAAACTAAAAGCACTTTTTTTTCAGATTTTCCCACTAATATTAAACCCAGGATTTTTCCTCACCTATTCTTTAATAGTTTTAGCAATTTCTGGCTCTGCCACTGATTTGCTGAGAGAACCCAATCAAGTGACCTCTCTTGGTGTGTGAAAGAATAAATAATGAGATGAAAATCAACAGCAAATCACCCTAAAAATCAGTGATGAAAATAGATTATACAAGTATTGAGGAATAGATAAGTGAGGTATGTTAAAAGAGATATTAGAAAGATGTTTATAAGAAGGAGGTTTCACTTAAGGCAGTAGTTCTGAATAAAGTTTCAAATGATAATTCTTAAAATGTAATATATATATACGTTAATATTTATTTATTTCCTCTTTCATACACCTTCCCAAAATCACAAGTAGTTGAAAAACAGTTTTAAAGATTCCCTTTATCACTGCCAAGTTAACTACACAGTATGTGAAGAACTGATGTAGGTTTCTGGAATTCTTCTCTTTTTCTAAAATTTCCACAAAGACAACATTTTAGACCTGCTATTATTAATGTAATACAACCATAATTGGACATGAAGGAAATACTGTGAGAATTCTCAAGCTAAGTAAAAATAATTCTCAATAAAAATAATCTCAAGTAGAGTAAAAATAATTACTTTCTATTATATAAATTCTCTTCTCACTTTGGGGATGGTGGGTCAGAGGCAACTTTGGGCCAAATGACAATTTTGAGAGTGAAATATCAACCAATTATAAAAAAAAAGTGTTACCAAAACATTACCCAACACCCACCTTGTGAAAGCAATTTTTGACTAATACAGATTATAATTCCTTGAGCCTTAACACAGACCCACATAAAACAACCTCTTGGCTTTTTTCCTAATACCTGATGATCACATCTCATGCTGGGAAACTTCCTGCAACTCACATTGTGAGAAAACACTGAAACAGCCTAAAAAGTTCACTGCATAATTAGCTTAATCTGCTGGGTTTGTTTCTCAAGGGGAGATCAAAGCCAGAAATTAGTATAACAACGTGAAGGAAAAGGAAGAAAAAAAAAATTACAAGAGTTTTGTATAAGAAATAATTCCTCTACAATTGTGTATGGGGTACAAAGAATTGTCAGAACTGTTCTTGTTTAATGTTACCCACACAAGCAGCATCTCTGAGCTGGAAAATCCAAAGCTGTGAGGAATTTTTTAAAACACATACCTTTAGAGCACATGAGTAGGCCTTTTCTCCCACATTAATGGACTTGGGATCATCGTCATCCAGGTTTTCCCAAATCCTAACATCTCCATCACTGCCACAAGTTACAATGCAGCTGTGGAAAGACACAGGAGTTGTTACCACTGAGGAACAGAAAGGACAACCACTGCAACTTTCAACCCCCAAATGGGAACTGTTACTGAAGTGTTAGTGTTTTTTTAACTGAAACAGATAAATATTACATGAAACAGTTAATATCTACATTTATTATGTCTAAGTAACCCATTAAACACGGGAGGGAAAAGTAACATCTGATAGAACAGAGGTATGTTTAAAGAGATATTAGAAAGATGTTTATAAGAAGGAGGTTTCACTTAAGGTAGTAGTTCTGAATAAAGTTTCAAATGATAATTCTTAAAATGTAATATATATATATGTTAATATTTATTTATTTCCTCTTTCATACACTTCCCCAAAATCACAAGTAGTTGAAAAACAGTTTTAAAGGTTCCCTTTATCACTGCCAAGTTAACTACACAGTATGTGAAGAACTGATGTAGGCTTCTGGAATTCTTCTCTTCTTCTAAAATTTCCACAAAGACAACATTTTAGACCCGCTATTATTAATGTAATATAACCATAATTAGACATGAAGGTCTGACAACCACCCAGGCCTGGCACCCATCTGAACTGATCCTTAGATATCACAAGTCAATCCATTTTTTTCCAGGATACAGAGTGGATTTTTCGAAGGATTTAGTTAGCACTGATCTACCTAAGGGCATTTAATTTCTTCTTAAGACTTTGAAAACTTACCTTGCAGCTGACTACAAAGCTGAGGGAAAAAAATAAAAGTGTTAATGTAACTGAAGCTGCAAGCTTAATGTGTAGGGCTGGGCCTCCTGAGCCCTTAAAAAGTAATTAATACAGAATTAAAGTTTGCTGGAGTCAACTTCCACAAGAAAAAAATAATTTGAAATCACAGAGAAAATATCAGAAGTTTGCATGGGATTTTTAATTAAAGGCATCGTGAATCTATAATCAAATCCTGCATTCTCTTTTTTTTAAATGCTCTTTGCAATCCCCAAAAACTCTAATTAAACAGCAAAATGTTACAGAGCCACTGGTGAAGCTCTGATGTTGCTCCTTAGTTCTGTAAGGTCTGTACAGCAGACACCAGCAGCAGTGGTCCAGTGGGATTTGGGAGAGATGTCTGCATCCTTTCTTAAACATTTGGTTTTAGTGGCAAATGAGGCTTTTTGTGGTTTCAAGGGATTGTTTTTACTAGACTAAATCTTAACAGTAGTCATCTAAGTTAATGAACTAAAGAAAGGAATAAAATAATATGGATTTAAACTGTACTCAATATATAAAACTTATCCCTTGAGTTAATTTTGAAGGGGCTTGGTTTTTTGGTTTGTCTTTTCATCAGTATAAAGGTAACAGTAAATACTTAGTTTATGTTTATACATTCAAGATCTAGCACATGAATAAAAAGAAAAGATAACAAGCCCACTGTCGGATTCCTTCAACTATATTTTTAATTTCTTAGTGTATACATAAACATATTTGCTCCCACACTACACTGATTTCTGCTAGATTCAATGAAGTCACTCACACAGAATGTGCATATAGAATATTTATATATATATAATACACACTATAAATATATATGAGATAGATATGTGTGTATATATATGCTTACATTTAAGTTATAAATGAATCACTTCTAAACTCAGAGCACCAAAATACGCCACACAGGCAGTTCTCAGCACAGGCAAAACACAAAGGATTTCCTGGACCACGCCAGGCCATAAATCCATCCCAGCAGCAGTGGCTGGTACAGAACCTCATGGAATCACTAAGGTTGGAAAAATCCCTCTAAGATCATGGAGTTCAACTGTTCCCCCAGCACTGCCAAGCCCACCACTAACCCATGTCCCCAAGTGGCACATCCACACGGCTTTTAAATCCCTCCAGGGATGGGGACTCCACCACTGCCCTGAGCAGCCTTTTCCAATGCCTGACCACCCTTTCGGTGACGAAATTTTTCCTAACCCCCAGCTCCTGCGCAATCATTAGACAGGAACAAGCCCATCCCTCCCCCAGTCTCCAGGAAAGGGGCTGTTACCTCCCGGTGTCATCGAAGCAGACCTCGGTGTGTCCCTCGCTGTGGCCGTACCGCATCGGCTTCCGAGCCGAGGGCATCTTCGCTCCCACCTGTGTGACTGTGGAGAGAGGGAGGGGAAAAAGAGGAGAAATAACATCAGTTAGAAAGAAACGCTTCGGGAAGAGCCTCAGCCGGTGGGGCCAGGTGAGAGCTGCTGGGACACCCACACAGCGGGGATGGGGGCACCGACGGGATGGGGGCACAGAGAATGGGGACATTGCGGGGATGGGGACATTGGGGGAATGGGGACGTTGCAGGGATGGGGGTACCGAGGGAATGGGGGCCAGGGGGGATGGGGAGGGATGGGGATGAGGGATGGGGCACCGAGGGAGGGGGCACGAGGGGATGGGGCACCGAGGGGAATGGGGGCACCGAGGGGATGGGGAACAACAATGGGGATGGGGACACGAGAGCATGGGGGCACCCAGGAAATAGGGACATTGCGGGGATAGGAATACCGAAGGAATGCGATAGGAAACCGAGGCTGCCGAGGCCGGAGGCCCGTGTGGTGCCGGGGCCTTCCGCTCGGCCAGCCCGGGCCGGGCCGAGCCGCCCGCCAGACCCAGCAGGGCCCTTCGTCCCGCCCGGCTCCCCCCACCGCCGAACAGGGTCCAAAACACGACCGTGCCCTCCCCTTCTTCCCCATCTCCCCCCCTCACCGCTCCCCCGCGCCGGCCCGCGCCCGTTCGAGCCTTCCCGCGCCCGCGCCGCCGCCGCCGCCGCCCGCCGCGGGGCCGGGCCGCGCCGTCAGGGCCGGGCGGGGCGGCCGGCCGGGCGCCCCGGAGCGGGATGGCGGCGGCGGCTGAGGGCTGAGGGGCCGCGGCTGCACCGCCGGCACCCGGCTGGGGACACACCCGGGACACAGCGGCCCGCCCGGGGACGACATCGCGGCACGGCGAGGTGGGTGCGGGGAGCGGGGTCGCGGGGCTGGGGGGCGGCAGAGGGGTGCGAGCGCCGGCACCGGGGGGATCGGGGGCTGAGCCCCTGTCGGGCACGGTACGGGGGGGATCGGGGTGTCCTGTCACCGGGCGGGGTCGGGCCGGGGTCTTAGCCCTCTGTCAGTCACCGGAGGGGCTCAGGGGCTCCTGTCACCGAGGGGGTTCGGTCCAGGGTCGCCTGTCACCGAGGGGATTCGGTCCGGGCTCTGCGCTCTGTCAGCGGGGGGGCTCGGTCCGGGCTCTGCTGTCGCCGGAGGAACTCGAGCCGGGCTCTGATCCCTGTCACCGCGGGGGCTCGGCCCGGTGTCGGTGTCCCTGTCGGTCACCCGGTGGGCTGGGGGCTCCTGTCACCGCGGGGGTTCAGTCCGAGGGCTCTGGTTCACCCGCGGAGGGTTCAGTCCGAGGGTCTCCTGTCAACCGCGGGGGACTCGGCCCCCGGGTCGCGCTGCTGTCACCGGCGGATCTCGGTCCCCGGCGGGCGTTTGGTGTTCGTCTGAAAAAAAAACCCTGCCCGATGTATATCCCGACATTTATAGTGCATATATACGTTCCCTGTGTATACATCCCTGTGCGTGTTTAATGGCAGCCCCTCCAGAAGCTCTGGAACGGCAGGAAAAGCCCAAATGTGGGGCAGTGCCCTTCGCCCCCCCTTAGGCAGCACCCCGGTGGCAGCGGGGGCTGCGCTCACCCGGCTGCGGGGTCAAACCCCTTCGGAGATCGTTCTGGTCATTATGGAATTACTCTGGAATTGCGGCCATCCTGATGCGTGCGCGAGGTGGAGTTGGAGGCAGGCAGGTAGCGATTGCGCTGCGAAAATCGCCAAGCTGTTGTTTTTTTGTTTGGTTTTTTTTTGGCTGAAAAAATAGGAAGAAAGCATCGCGGTGGATTTCTCGAAGGATTAAAAAAAAAAACCACAACAAAAAACCAAACCAACAAACCAAAAACAACCAAAACGCTAGAGCTCAACATACCTGGAATAAAGAGGGAAGCAGCAGTTATCTGTTTTCCCTTTATGTAGCCCTAATGATCTGGCCCGGTTTATTCCTGATTCGAAGAAAAAATTGCTTCCAGGCAAAACCCTTTTATCTTCAATTTTGCTCTGCAGCGGAGTTATTGGTGGTTGGGGTGAGCAGAGTGATTTATTTATATTGGAAATGTGGTTCTCTCTAACACTCACATTGTTGGTACTTTCATGAATGAGTAAGTGACAGGATTACAAAGCAGGCACGCTTCTGTAAGAAAAAATGATATACATATATACATATGGCCAGATTTCATTATTAAACCTCGTGGAAGCTGTGTAGAGACACGTTTTCCATGGGTGTAACCTACATATTTCAGCAAATCGTGATTTCTGGCGAGGGTAATCTGTTCTAGAGAAATGATTCCGAGCTGAACCACTTATCAGATGAGTGGGAAGACCAAGCTATTCTTGCTGCAAGCCACTGCCTGGGATGGAGACAAATGCGCGTCGAATGTGTTTATTTTTCTTAATTATTTTATTTTGTCAGAGGCTCTGATACAAACTGCGCCTAAAGCATTTTACATTCGGTTCTAAGAAACAACTAAATTCCTTGTCTGGAGGTGCTGCCTGCTGGGATAACTCTTTGAGCGGCACGGGGAAAACCAGGGGGAGGCTTTTCGGGAGGGTGGCAGGGTCCCATGATCGCTTGGCCGAGGGACTGCAGGCCCCGTGGCTTTGTCACGTCCCAAGTGACACGGCACGAAATGCAAAGTTGTGCTTTAAATCCGGCTGGGAGCTCAGCCTGCTGCCGACTTGATTAATAGGTGCGAGTGGCTGCGAGCGGGGCGGGAGCCGGGAATCGCTGCTCTCCTGCTCGGTTTCTGGGTGGAGCACGGAGTGTTGGTCATGGACCATAAAGCTTTGGCTGATTTAGTGCTCGGGAGGCTGCTGCGGTTGGCAAAGCGCTGCGAGCATCTCTCCTTCCACACGCGAGCAGAGCCCTCGTTAAAGCAGGAGAGAGGAGCAGCCCTCACCTTTGGCACCTGCTGCTTCCAGGTCAGTTCCACCTCCTGGCTGTGAATAAAACAGCCCCAGTGTTGGGGTTAGCTGGGCATAGCCCCCTTCCCCCTGCGCTTCTAGGGATAAATCAAGGGTGTTTCCAAGGAAGAAGTATTGTAGGTTACCACTGGCACCTTTAGAAAGTCCTTTGTGTGTGTGTGTGTTTGTGGTTATTGCTTTAATTTGCTGGAAAGGCTTCTGGAGTCGAGTATTTTTGGACGGTGTCATAAAATAAAGTCAAAACGGAAGAAAAATTTGATTTGTTGTTATCCTCAACAGGTTGGGAAGGTCAGGTTTTAAAATGTGGTCTCCTGGCCAAAATCTAATCAGGCAAAATTAGCAAAAACAGCTTGTGACCAGTATGATTTTGTTTTAAAATAACTTTTATGTAAGTTGAAAGAAAAAGTCCTCCAACTTATTACAGCTTGCTCTCCTCTCTCAGGATTTTATCAGCTCTAGAACACCAATTTCTGTAACAATCCCAAAATTGATTTATTGTTCCTTGTGAGTCTTCTTTTGTTTAATTAGAGGCATAATACAGGGAGGCTTTGTGTGCTTGGACAGAAAACTTTCCTAGTGCTTCCTTCACTAGAAGGGTTGTGCAGTGTGGGAGCACTGGAGAGGTGGTGGGACCTCCATCCTTGGGGGTTTTCAGCCATGCCATGGCCCCCCTGAGCCCACATTCCCTGCTCCTTCATTATACCCAAAGGGAAGCAGCTTGATGAAGAGGACTTGGAGGCTTTGGGCCACAGGCAAGGATCCAGCAGCTCAGGACATAAGTATCTAGTTAAAGCAGTTCAGTATTTAAGTATTTATTGAATGAATAATAATTAAAAAAAAAAAAGGGTCTGTCTATGCTTATGGTTTTGATTCTCCTATTGGAGTCATTGAGTATTTGCCACTGATTTAATTAGACATATGGTGAGGCTGTCTCTGCCTTATCACAGTTGTGGATTGCAGCCTACCCCTGGCGAGGAGGTAATATTGTTATTCCTCCAAATAGAGACTGGATATTGCTTTTAGTCTGGGCTTGAAGTCTTAGTGTTGAGGCATCAGCTCTTGAAAGGAGAAGCATCTTGTCTGCAGACAGGAGAGGGGAACCTCTGAAGGAGGGAGCTGGGCACATCACAAACCCACCAACAAAACCCACCCAGCTCTCTGCTTGTCCCCAGGGACTGTGGCTGTGACAGTGTTGGGTAACCTTGGACCACAAGCCGGGTCCTGTGGCCTGAAGTGAACTCTGCTCGTCCCCGCTCGTTGCTTTATCTTGACCATTTCCTCAGGGGAAAGAGTTTCCAGCATAAGGGTTTTGTCAAATCCATCAGCTTCGGAGATGCCTGAGGTGTCCCCGTGCAGGAGAAGGCTTTTGGAGGCAGGACACTAATAATATCCCCCAAAAGGAGCTCAGCAGTGGTGTGTGTGTGAGCTGCACAGCGCTGGGCCCCTCCATTTAACCTTGCCCTGTAGGGAAAAGTACACTCTGTCTTCCCCCTCTTTTATCCTCGCCCTCCTCTCCAGCCGTTAATGGATGTACATGGCATTTCCCTCGGATGCTGCAGTGAAAGGAAGAGCTGGTTTAGATGGATAGCCCGGAGTGGTAATAGAGCTCTGAATGCATCCCTGCCCTTTATGCCTTTCTCTTTCCGACACTCTCAGTTATTTTTGGTCCCCATTTTGTTGGTGGGGCTGTGAATCATGGATTTGGAAGGGTGTGAAGGTGTGATCCCTCCCTGTAATGCCAGACAGTGGGATTTGGGCACCTAAATACCCTGTGGTTGATGTTTTGGAAGGCAGCTCTCCTGCGAGCACACGGATGTTTGTAACACATTTGGGAAAAGAGGTTTTATCTCCTCAGTCAAGCTGACCACTGTTCCTTCACACAGCTCAAGCCTGGCTTTGGTAGGGTGACATCCCTTTTTTTCTTCATTTATTCCCTGCTCTCTTCACAGCTCTGGTGTTCTGCCTGATTAGCAATTCCTGCTCTGACGTGGCAGAGCTGGCGCCTGGGTTCCAGCAGCCTCCAAACCCCAGGGAAGCAGCTCTGGCTAATGGTGCGTGGCTTTACAGCATCACGTGCTGCTCCTCCAGCTCCACTCTCAGGGTTCAGGTGCCACTAATGGTTTGTGATAGAGAAAAGGTGCAAAGGGGAAGGTGGCTTCACAGTTAACCACAACAGCAACCCAAAAATTCCGTGAAACGCTGAGCTTCTTTCAGTTGGAAGGCTCAAGTCAGGAAATAATGGGCCTTTCCAACTTCTGGGTTTTGTTTGTTTTGCAGTTTTTAATTAAAAGCCCATATTCTGCGTGTTCTTATCCCTTATATGGGCTGGATGAGCAGAATGAGATAATTGAAGGTTTCAAAAGCAATTACAAACTGTCATATCCTAATTTTTAAGTACTTGACTTTGCAACCTCAGTGATGTCTCTCTCTGCCCAATTAAAAATCCCATATATAGAGAGTTAATGTATTTTTACTACAGGATAAATCTAGAATAACTTTTTTTCTTCAGTTACTTCAGATTATCACCAGGGTCAATGAGATTGCTTTTTCTCCTCTTTTTTTAATTGTGGAGAAAATTCAGTGCTCCACTCTGGTTGTTTCTGGATGAAAAATATCAATGTTGCAAAAGCAATGAATGAACCCTGGTCTAACTAAAGATGTTTTGAGTCTCACTTATAAATATTGCCTTCCTTCTGTCTTCATTGTGTCTTGCAATGCTTTCGGTGAAAAGCGATTTGCAAAATCCTGAGAGAAGAAAAATAAATCTTTAGTTTAATCTTTGATTTATAATTACTGGAATATGGACCCTGTTCTATGATTCCACTTGGTACCAGCAAGGAACTATTCATCTGCATTGCTCTAATCCCATTTTTTCCCAACACATCTGCAATATTTAACCTCTCTTACCCTCGCTCTCCATTTCTGCATCTCCTCCCTTCGCCTCCCTTTTCCTTTCCCCCACTCAGCTCTCTCGGGTTCGTGGGTTTTAAATAAGGAATGCAATGTGAAAAATTCCTGGGTGAAAGTTCCATCTGGGCTGCATTTGGCCCGCAGATTGCCTGTGAGCCTTTTGGCACGGCTGTCTTGTTCTCTTACTGAAAGCAGAGGCTCGAACTCAGCCTGCGCAGCCCCGGGGGACCACAGAGAGGTTGTGTCATGCTGGCTAATCCTGATGATGAGAATGGATTGAATGGAGAGAGGAAGTGGATGCCCTTTTCTTTTCCTGCTTAGTATTTACCGTGTCAATTAGTTGTTTAAAAAAAACAAAACAAAACCCAAACCCAAAACAACACAACAGAAAACCCACAGCCGAAAAACCCCAGTGGAACAGAGGACCTGTGCTTGATTTTGGTGCAAAAGCATCACAGAATTGTAGAATATCATGATAGATGATGGGAAATATTTCTACATCCTGCCATGCCTGGGGGGGGTATAGCATCCATACCATATTGCTATCTGTGTACCTTGAAAAAACCCTGCTCTGTTTTCGACTGAGTAATCAAAAGAGGATTTTTTTTTTTTAATCTGTTTTTCAAGGTGCAGCATTCAAAAGGAAACCTCTCATCTGTTTGAGAATTCAATACACCTCTGGAAACAAAAGAAAATGAAATCAGCGAGCGTAGGTCTCAGAGAAACACCGATTTTAATAATGTAAACTTCCTTCTCTAATGAGTAATAAGCAGTTCCATCTTTCACGGCCTTTTAAAATTGCTTTTAGTAAGGGACTGGATTGTTTTAATCCTTTTCAGTATGTAAAGCCCCAGATATTTCAATCCCTTGGGGACTCTGTATTTCCTACCTCCGTTTGAAAAGGCAGAGGAAAACAGCTTTCAAAAACTGACGGAATCTGTGACTGATAAAATTTAATTTTTTATTTTTTTTTTTTCATCCAGAAAGTGACCCAAAAGTGTCAGTTAAGAAACAGATCTCTGGCATCCCACCCCGTGGATTAGTAGCAAACAGGCATATCATCTAGGTACAGTAGCTCTTTGTACTCTGACCTAGTTGTTTCTGTTCTGGTTTGTTCCTTCTTGAAAGGTTTTTTGGAAGAGATGCAGAATTTGCTCCATAAACAGCCAAAGCAGTCTCACCTGCCACGGGAAGGGTTTCCTTTAGGAACTGACCCTGGCACAAGGGGATTGCCAACACCTAAAATGCATAGTCAGAACGGATTCCCCAAAACCACATAAGATGGTTTGTTCTGGAGGATGATTTTCCCAAGGAAAGGTTAATTGAGCTTTTTCTGGGATCAGGCTGGTATGTTTGGGGTGTGCTTGTGAATTCACCCCGACGATATGATTTTTACCGTGGCTGTTGTCCTGTATCCAGCAGTGACGTTGGATTGCCTGTGCAGAACTGAGCTGTGCTTTCTTTTTTCCTCAGATATTTCCAGAAAGTGCCTCGAGGAAGCCTCCTTATGTAGAGAAACCCTCCAAGAAGCACACTGCGCTTCCTGGCAACTTGTGAAGCAAAGCTGTCACAATGGCAGAAAACAAGGACGGCAGCGCTAAAAACGCAGATGTGAGGCCCAAAAGCAGCCGGAGCAGGAGCGCCGACAGGAAGGATGGGTATGTCTGGAGTGGGAAGAAGCTTTCCTGGTCCAAAAAGAGTGAGCACTGTCCTGATGCCGAAACGGCAAGCGCTGGGGGAAGAACAGGGACTAATTTAAGGAGCCAGGAGAGGAAATACAGCTGCTCGTCCATCGAGCTGGATCTCGACCGGTCCTGCGGCCACAGGTTTTTGGGCCGCTCTCTCAAGCAGAAGCTCCAAGATGCTGTGGGCCAGTGCTTTCCCATAAAGAACTGCAGCAGCCGGCACGCCTCGGGACTGCCATCCAAAAGGAAAATCCATATCAGTGAGCTGATGCTGGATAAGTGTCCTTTCCCCCCGCGCTCGGAGCTGGCGTTCCGGTGGCACTTGATCAAAAGGCACACGGCCCCCATAAGTCCGAAAGCGGAAGACTGGATAATTGCTGATTTATCCCAGCACGAGGAAAGGGAGGATCAGCGGGGAGGCGACGAGGTTGCCAACGGGGGGATGGACTCTCCCTCCCCGTCCTGCGACTTCACCGACAGCGGCTCCTCCCGGGGTGAGGCCACAGGTAAGGTGACAAGGAGCAGTAGGGATGAGAGCGACATGGACTCTGATGACGAAGTCATAACTCTGTGCACAAGTTCTAGAAAAAGGAACAAGCCCAAGTGGGAGACGGATGATGAGCTGCTGCGGATGGAAACGCCCCCGAAATACCACACGCAGATCGATTATGTCCACTGCCTCGTCCCAGACCTCCTCCAGATCAATAACAATCCCTGCTACTGGGGAGTCATGGATAAATATGCAGCTGAGGCGCTGCTGGAAGGAAAGCCAGAGGGGACATTTTTGCTACGAGATTCTGCCCAGGAAGACTATTTGTTTTCCGTGAGCTTCAGGCGCTACAGTCGCTCCCTCCACGCGCGGATCGAGCAGTGGAACCACAACTTCAGCTTTGATGCCCACGACCCTTGTGTCTTCCACTCCCCTGACATCACGGGACTCCTAGAACACTACAAAGATCCAAGTTCCTGTATGTTCTTTGAACCCCTTTTGTCCACCCCCCTGAACAGGACTTTCCCTTTCTCCCTTCAGCATATATGCAGAACGGTCATTTGCAACTGTACGACTTACGATGGGATCGATGCACTTCCCATTCCTCCCTCGGTGAAGCTGTATCTGAAGGAATATCACTATAAGTCAAAAGTTAGAGTGCTCAGGATTGATGTACCAGAGCAGCAAAGCTAGAAAAATATTTTTGTGAAAGAAGTTGTCTCCAAAAGAAATTGTCTCTCAACAGGCAATAGTATGTTCAGTCTTTTTTTTCCTTCTAGGTTTATTTTTTTTTTAATAGCAATTTGATTTTTTTTTTTCTTTTTCTGCAGATTATTTACCACCCAAACTAGTCTCTGTCTAAGGCTCTTTTATCCCAATGTACTTTTGAGTCTTCCCAGCTCTCTTTTTTTTAGAAATTATATTCATTGTGGGCTTTTGGTACTGTTCCCAGACTAGAGTTTTATGGAATTCCAGGTAGACTTTCTGGTATTTCTATAGATGGATAGTCGTTAGATCTGAAAACCCCTAAAAATCAGTTTTGAACTTGATCTGTCTTTTCTATTGTAGTTGACATGTGTTGCTGACGTGTTTGAAATAATGCACTGTTAACTAAAGATTGACTCATCTGTATTTTCTGCATTTCTTTTAAAATGAGTGCCCTAATCTTTGTGTGTGTGTATGTGTCTGTCCGTACCCAGCGCAGTAAATTCATCAGTCTATTTCTAACATTACTATTCCGAGCAAAATGAAGTTGGAAAGAGGATATGATCTTTCTAAAAATACATCAGGGGACTAAATACCAGGGAGAGGAAAAACAATTCAAGTTAAGGACAACACTCAGTGCAGGAACAAACATGTACAAACTGGTCCTGGAAAGATTTTGGATGGAAAAAGAGGAAGGCTCCTCGTTGTCAGAGCTGCGGGGTGCTGGAACAGCTTTTCATTTTGTATAATAGCAGTAAAAAGCAAACTGCTCGTAAACTGGGATTTGATCAGTGTCTGGAAGGGATAATGATGTCGTTATTTATGATAGATGGGGCTTGGACTTGGAAACTCTGTTTCTGTGTTACTATTTCATTGTATGAAATACCCAGTTTTCACTAGAGGAGCTGCCGCTGGTGAAATGATAAAACAGGGGGTGGGAGGGTGAGAAGGAAGATATTTCCTTAAAAATCTGCATATTAAACTATCTCATCCTGCATGGGTGAGCCTGAGGTGATGATGAGTAACCTTCCTACTTGGTTACTAGGGGGGTTGCTTTTTTAATAAGTGTAGTTAGTTAGGAAAGAAAAAAAAAAGTCTACAGGTTTTTCTTGCAATGTGAAGCATTCGGTCGGGTGGCTTCCTGCCAAATTCCATGTACGGGAAAACCATGCATGGATAATGCTCCTGAAAGCATTACTTACATTACATGGATAGGCAGATCTGCTGCTGAGTTCTTGGTGGAATCCCACTGAGGCTCAGTGGATCCGGGTTCAGGCAGGAAACTCCACGGCTCTCCAGGCTGGCCTGGGGGTGCAGCTCCAGGAGGTGCAGCAGGGTTCTGCAGTTCTGTTCCCTTCGCCTGGATGTGCTTCATCTCCTCCCCCAAAACTGGGCCCTGAACTCCCCTGCCAAGAGTATGTGGGATGATGTAATTGTAGCTACAACAACCACGCTGTTTCCTCTCCTTTGATCACAGGGAGCGTTTGTGTCCTCTCAAAACGCTTCTGAAACTGAGCCCCGAGCCTGCAGAATTACAAACATGTTATCAAAACATCACAATGACCTGTGCCTGAGGTTATCACAGAATGGTTGGCCTTGGAAGGGAGCTCTGGAGATCCTCCAGTCAAATCCACCTGCTCAAGCAGGCTCACCTAGAGCAGGATGCACAGGATCACATCCAGTGGGTTTTGAGTGTCTCCAGAGAAGGAGACTCCACAGCCTCTCTGAGCCTGTTCCAGGGCTCAGTCGCCCTCATGGTAGAGAAATTTTTCCTCATATTCAGGTGGAACTCCTGTATTTCAGTTTGTGCCCATTGCTCCTTGTCCTGTCTCAGGGCACTGCTGGAAAGAATTGGTTCCCATCCTCTTGACAGGTATTTATTTGTATGGATTAATAGGTTCCCCTCTCTGTTGTGTCTTCTCCAGAGCTGAGGCCCAGCTCCCTCAGCCTTTCCTCATCAGAGAGGTGCTCCAGTCCCTTCATCATCTTCACGGCCCTCCTCCACTGGACCTGCTCCAGTAATTCCTTGTCTTTCCTGCACTAGGCAGCACAGAACTGGACACATGACTCCAGATGAGCCCACAGCAGGGTGGAGGAGAGGGGCAGGATCACCTCCATCAACCTGCTGGGCACATTCTTCTCCATACAGCCCAGGATACCAGTGGTTTTCTTGGCTCCCAGGGCACACTGCTGGCTCATGGTGAACTTGTCCACCAGGACCCCCAGGTCCTTCTCCAGCAAGTCAGTCCCAGCCTGGACTGGTGCAGGGGGTTATTCCTCCCCAGGTGCAGGACCCTGGTTGAACTTCCTTAGGTTCCTCTCTGCCCGTCCCTCCAGCCTGTCCAGGTCTGGTTGAATGTCAGCACAGCCTGTTGGTGTGTCAGCCACTCCTCCTAATTTTGTATCATCAGCAAACCTGCTGAGGGTACACTCTGTCCATTCATCCAGGTAATTGATGGGTAAGTCCAACAAAAATGGGCCCATCACTGATCCCTTGGGAATCTGTGTTTGGGCAAGGAGTGGTAGAGCACAGAGTTTCTCTCCGAGACTGCAGACTAAGCCTAAGCAATACTTCTGCCAGAATCTTTTAATTTCACCTTATACAGAATCCTACAGATTTGTGGACATCAAATCCCTCCTGCAATCTGGCTGCTCAGGAGTTACCGAGGAAGCTTTGCCATGCAACTCCACTGAGGACCTGCCACCCTGCCCTCACCCCCACCTGAGCAGATAAAACCCTCTCCACTGAGCTGCTGCCACTGTGATGATGCAAACAGATTTCCAGGGACATCTGCCTGGAGACCAGCCCGTTGGTTTTCACTGGGTTTTAAATAGGTTCTGAACCGAAGTCTCCGGGGAGAAAATGCTAACACATCAATCCATGGCATTGCACATGGATGAACACACTACAGGACAAACTCTCAGCTGCTGTGAATCAGTGTGGCTTCATGGATACACTTATAGTGGCTTATGCCAGCTGAGATTCTCCCTCCTCCCTATGCAAATGGGACTGCGTGGCTGATGTCAGAAAAACTGCCCTTTTTTTCTGTAGTATTTTCCTTGTGCTCCTTCCATTCCTTGCCTTTTGCACAAACTGTATTTTACCAGGGGCAGCTTTATGCTAATAAGTTTATTTTTCGCCTTATTACTGCTAATTTCTAAATACAGCATAGGGTTCATGGCTGCTCTGCTCTTTTCCACTGTCATGGGGGGATGGTGGGCTGTGGCTTGGGTGGTTACAGTACGAAGGAACTGTATCTGGTACAAGATCTGTAGTGACATCAGAGATATTTGCAGTCTGCTTGGTTAAAATTCACTTTCAGAAAACTCTTAATTAGGGCAAAAAGCTCATAATTTTAGCTGGAGATTAGCAGTATTTTTATGGCAAGAGCATAAAAGATAGATTGGGACCAAAAGTTGTACTTCAGAAGTTAGCCAAGGCCACCATCATTTTCACATTCAGCAAAGGTTTTGTCCCCCCAGAATGAAAGGCCATGAGAGAACCTTTTTTGGGGTGTCATTCCCCAAAGCACTGCGTTTCAGTGTCATTCTGGATGCAGCCTACATTGTTTTGACATGAGTTGATGCATCACTTACCCCAAAAACATCTTGAGCACTCCAAATTTAGGAGACCTATATAATACAGCAGTTGGGGGAAGAAGGTGCAGTGCATAAAAATAGTGCCTTTGGACTGGGGGGCAGTTAATTGCATTTTTTTTAGAGACGTGCATAGAAAGTATTGATAAATGAGATTTTGTGGAAGTTCATCCTATTTTTTCCTGTTTTATTTGTCCACCTGTGTGACACTGGTCCCTAATGACATTGAGTCGTGTATACACGTGCAGTCTGTGAAAGATCCATGGCATGAACTACACATGTTTTAGAAAAGATAAGAACTCAAAAGGTCTATTGTGTTGAAATCCACGTACCTTTTTCTCCCTTCCTTCCCTCTTTTTTTTTTACTATATGCCAAAAAATGTCATCCTAAAGTTTTCCTCCTGCTGCTGTTATTAACAGTCTTATCAGTGCTGCTCATTCCAATACCACTGTAGGACACCTTGATCCAAAGATAACCAAGACTTGAAGTTCGGTGTTGAAGCCCTCTAAAAAAATTAGCCTCAAAAACAGGGTAAGAATTTCCTATTTCTAGAATCACAGAATCCCACAGGATGGTTTGGGTTGGAAGGGACCTACCAGATCATCCAGTTCCAACCCCCTGCCACGGGCAGGGACACCTTCCACTATCCCAGGTTGCTCCAAGCCCCATCCAGCCTGATCTTGAACACTTCCAGGGATGGGGAGTCCACAACCTCTCTTCTAAGCCCAAATCCTGCCGAGACAGAAATCCCAGATTCTTCAGGATGAAAATTAAATGTGGAACAAGGAAAGGTGCTGAGGTGTGCCAAAAAAACACAAGCTCAACACAGCCCCCCCCTGTTTTGGGCCACCCAGCCCACTTTGCATCAGGAATTGTATCTGCATGATGTGTTTTGTACTGTTTTGAAGGCTGTCCCATGGCAGGGCAGTACAAACAGAGCATATTGAACTGGTGTGAACAGCTTCTGGTAAGGGAAAAGATCCGATTCTGGTAAATTATTTTGATGTAAGGGGGGGAAAAAACAGGTCAGGCTCTTGATGCACGCTGACCAAACTGCATATACAAGCTATTTTTACAGGATGGTTTAAAAAAAAATTAAACACTCTTTCCATTAATCGTGTCCTCTGGAGTTTGCTTTTGCCTGGAGTGACTTTTTGCAGCTCTATAACAATGTCAGTCGCTGGCCCAGGGCCGTCGATACAGAGCGACTTCAACTCCAGCAGCGTCATTGATGGGCTTGGGGTAGTTTGTGTGTCTGATAATTGGGAATACACATTTCTTCTCGATTTTTCAATTCTCAGCGCTTGTCTTGATGAAATCCAGGGCGTATTTGGAGCAGGATATGTGTATCTATAGCAGCTTTAAAAAACAAACAAACAAACAAACAACAAATTATCATGATTTAAATGCTTTCCTTTTAAAGATGCTGGTGTGCCTCCAATGTAAAGAAATCCTTGCATGATGCAGCCATAGAGGGCCTTACTGTAAAATTGACATGCTCTTAAATAATTAAAAAGGGGGATACTTTAATTTTGAAAAAGGATGCTGGAGGAAGGAGGTTAAAGGAAGCTTTTAGTCAGATCCAAGGTTAGATTTATTGATCTAGTGATCAATCCTTTTCTCTTTCCTGAATTTAAAGCTAATGGGAGACTGTGGTCAGAGATGAGTGGCTTTTAGTTAAGGTTTTTGACTCTTATAAATAATACAGCAAATGTCCTAGTAAGTAATAAGAAATAAGATACTCACTCATTCTTTTTAAATAGAACAAACGTGGCAAACAAGACTCAGCTGTAATTTTTGAAGTCATTTATTAGACAAATTGCTCTTCTCTACTTCTTTTACAAGAGAGACATAAACCATTATATTATTTATTCATGAATCACAGCCATTAAGATGATAAATCAAATTATCAGCTTCCTGTCTCTCTTCAGTTTTAATCATTTTTTATAGTTCATGCACTATAAAGACAGCTTCCTTCCTATGAAACAAGAGACCTTCAGAGACCTTTTTATTGTAAACGTACATTTCCTTCCCATTTTTAAGTATATCCCAGTGATTTTCGCTGTCAATTTTATCTGCAATAAAAATCCAATAAGGAACTTGTTCATTGATTCAATATAGCAAAGTTAGCTATGAAGTAAGTGATTTTGGTTAACCTCTGAAATGACAGAGCACTGGAAAGCTCAGTTAAAGGGTTTTTTTTTCTCTGCCACCCCTAAACGTGGTATCATATATTTAATGGAGAGAAATATTTAATAGAGAGAAATATTTAATAGAGAGGAATCTTGACACGAGCTCACACACTGATAGCAGGACCCTTGGCAAAGGCTTGAATGTGATCTCTGCAGTAATACCACTTGTTAAATGCACTTAAGCTTATTTATTCTGCTCTGCTCAAACGACCAGTGTGTCTTTCCCTCTTCCCATCAAGTGGGAGAGCTGAGGCTGCTCTGTGTGAGCTGAGATGGTTTCACACATCCTTTCTCGTTTTCTGCCGGTGTCTGTCTGGTTCAGCGTCTCAAAGAGCCTCATGTGACGTGGTGTGGGTGGAGGAGTTGTCCGTTCAGAAGGAAATGCACATTGATTTCCATTCCCAACAGCAGCAGCCGACTGGTTTTAAACTTGATCATCCTTGTTAAAGGATATTCCTTGCCCAGGGAGCACTGATGAGGTCAGAGTTACCGAGGGTGGAAGAGGAGCCCCTGCATCACTACAAATACTCATCTGTGCTACAGTGTAAAAATCAATACTTGTTTACTCAACTCTATGAATAATAGAGTTTTGAACGTAAATGTATAATTTATGCATGTGAAATCTATAGCGTGAGGTGCAATAACTTCCCTCTTCCCTACATCCCTTTTAAAAATCCCCTGGGTGTCTGGGTGATGCGTTATCTGGCCAAAACACATCCTCAGCCCAGCCTCCCCCCAGGCAGGTCGTTGCAAACCTGTTCCTTCAGGGATCCTCCAGGGTTAGGAATGACTGACAAGTGCCCCACGGATATCCTCGTGTGGGTACTCCAGTTGTTTTATTGCTGGGGAGAATCCCTTGAAAGGCATGGATCTGGGAGCAGTGTCAGGGATGCCTGGATCAAGCACAGCTCCTGTGGTTGCCACGACGTGATCAGAGGGGTGGAACATCTCTCCTATGAGGAAAGGCTGAGAGAATTGGGATTGTTCAGCATGGAAAAGAGAAGGTTTGGAGGTGACCTAATTGTGGCCTTCCGGTACCTGAAGGGAGACGACAAGAAAGATGGAGAGGGACTTTTCACATGGTCATGGAATGACAGGAGAAGGGGCAATGGATTCAAATTAAAAGAGAGTAGGTTTAGATTAGACACGAGGAAGAAATTCTATACTGTGAGGGTGGTGAGGCCCTGGCACAGGTTGCCAAGAGAAGCTGTGGCTGCCCAGTCCCTGGAAGGGTTCCAGGCCAGGTTGGATGGGGCTCCCATGGCAGGAGGTTGGAACTGGATGACTTCTAAGGTCCTTTCCAATCCCAAACCATTCTATGATGAATATAGAAACATCATAATTAAAGGTCACAGCAGGCTCATCACCCTGTAAGGGTGTCTGGCCTGTGTAGAGGACCAAAGTCAAGGTCCCTCTGCTAAAGCTGGTCCTTGGGAATACGGATCCCTCTTCCCTCTACCACTGTAGAGACATGAGGCTGATGGCCTTGCAGGGCAGCTGCCACACAGGCAGCACATCTCCACACTCCCACACTCCACAGGAGTGACACTGTTTTGCAAAGAGCATCCCCTGTAAAATCCAAATCTCCTTGTCTCTCTCTTTGCTATTCCTGTGGGTCTTGTGTGTAAAAATGATGCAGCAGGAAAAACAGCAGCCAGTGTTACATACTGTGATCCAACAGCACAAAGGCAATTCCAGGAATGCCAATTTAAGATTGAATCAGGCTTTGAGGTAGGAGGCCCTTTGGCTATCTGGGAGGCTCTTCCATCTTATTTTAAAAAAAAAAAATCTTAATTATTTCTAAAGTCTCATACTCAACCACTAGCTCAGAGCATCTCTGAGTTTGTCTCAGCTGAACAGGTTCGTTGCCAGAGCTTTTATTTTTAGTGTGCATCAACTGAACTAGACCACAGACCGTGGCTTGTGCTAATTTGGGAGTTTTTGTTTAAGGAAAAGGCTGGGTTTGTCCTTCTTAGTAGTTCCATGATTGTATTTCTAGGTCAGGTCTTTTTGTGTAGCCACATGAAGTTTCAAATTGGACAAAACACCTCGTCAGGGTCTTGATGCTTGATGCTGTTATGATTAGAAAGTTGTCTGATCAAATTTTGTTTCCAATTAGAAAAAATTGGATTAGCTTTCAGACTGAGACCTTCACTGTTATTTTTAGTCTACAACTAATGAACCCCTGAAAATAGAGTGTATAATGAAAATGCAGTGATTGGTTCTGCTGGGATGGTTGGGAAAATACATTAGCAGATCAGAAAGGGTAATAAATCTTCCGTCACAACCTTCCTCATTAAACTAGATAATTTGAAATTGCCTCTAGTGTATTAAACAGTTCATTATTTTGAGGGGAGCAACACACAAGACAAAAGAGTTGTGTTCTTTTAATTGATATCCAAAGCCTAGAAAAGAAAAAAAAAAATCAAGCAAATTTAGTCAAGAAAAATCAATCTGAACACTGTCTGTGTTGTTTGGAGCCATCCAAAACTTCTTGTGCTCTGACTTAAGGGCAGCAGGAAAGGTCTCTAGAAATCCTGGGGGAGAGAGGGCAGGGGCAAAAGAGTAGCTCTGCTAAAAGTGACATTTGCACAGTTGCAAAATTAGATAATTTCAGGGGTTTGGATATTTTTGGATGGTTTCAGCATATTAGAAATGAACAGCCACCCAACCTTAATTTCTTTACTTCATCAGCTCCGTGGTGTTATTCCAGAGGCCTCTAATGCTTCAAACAAAGGGTGCTCCCGTTTTTCCTCATTCTTCAGGACATCTTTGACCTGGCAAGCTGGAAGCTGAGGGCAAGCTGAAGGCTGTCCTTATCCATCCCTTTCCAGCAGAACCACTGGCATCAGACTAGAGAACCCATTGCCACCGAGGTACCGCAGATTTGGCCACGGGAACATCCTGTCATTTTTATACTCTGCAAGCCAAATTATATCTCAGAGTGATGTTGCTGGCTCTGGTATCCTTGTACACCAGGAATCTTGGTCCCGTGCCCAAGGAGAGGGCAGATGTGAAGGGGAAATAGAATATTTTATTAGGGAAGATATAAAGAGGGCACTGAGTGGGAGGGTGTGAGTTTGAGCACCCAGCCGGATGAGGCACTTTGTTGACTCACTAAGAACACACACATTTATTAAGGTAAGATAAAAAAAAAATTCCCTATTGGAGCAAAAGCCTCTTCCCAAGTCTACCTCTCCTCCTAATAAGTCCAAAAAAAACCATCAGCTCTCCCCCCATTCCCTACCAGCCTTTCTCATACATGAGTAATGCCTGGTTTCTGCTGGATATTCCCTCCTGACAGGATCTTCTGCTACCACAGGTATGATCTGTTGGTACAAATTACCCGAGTGGGCGGCAGATTCTTGGCTAGACAAAAGGCTACCTGAGGAATAAAAGGATCCTTTCTTTCACAGGAGCTGGGAGGATGCAGGGAATGCTTTGATATTGTGCTTCATATAATAGCAAAAGCATAAGGAAATAATCCCTTGGCTTATCCGATGTGCTCCTTTTATTGTGATTCCAGACAGGCAGGATTATTGAGGGGGGGAAAGAAGGAGGAGGAAGGAGGAAGGAAAAGGGAGGCAGGGAAACTGAGGAACCGGAGTCACCTCTTTCCAAAGGCTTCCCAAATTATGGTTGTGTCCCTGCTTTGTAATCTCCTGTCCTAATTATTTTGACACCCACACAGTGTCATCAAAGAGCACTCCTGAAAGCAGACTTTGGAACCCCGTTTGCCGAATGTTTGGCCACGTTAGGGTAGAAATTATTCCAGATAAATCCATTCAACACTTTATGAGCTAAAAATGGCGCGTTTGTTGCCACACAAATAACACGCGGCTTCAGCACGCGAAATTCAATACTGCAACAGCTGAAATCACAAGTGGGACTTATCCACCTAAACCTGAAATGCTCAGGGGGAGGGAGTAAAGCAAACCCAAAAAGTGTACACCTCCCTCCATCTCCTGATGGCTGCAGCTCTGTCACGAGCATCCAAAATTCCCTCTGTCGCTGCCCCTTCCACCTGCAGCTCTATCATATTTGTACTCCAATACGAGACTTTTACTTATCTAGTTTTATAGAAAAGCAGAACACATTCATGGCCTTGCCAGGTTGGGTCAAAAGTCCATCAGTGGCCACAAGTGAAGGCTCAAGGAAGAGGAACTCGGGCAGTGGCCAGCCTGCTTTGGCAATGTGTGCTTTACTCATCTCTAAATCAAAATAAGCGTTACCGTATGAAATTATTTTGAAGAAAACACGAAAAGGTTGTGTTGTATTGGATTGAACAAGGCTCTCAGGCACATGGTGGGATTGTTGGGGTGTCCTGTGCAGGGCCAGGAGTTGGACTTGATGATCCTCGTGGGTCCCTTCTAACTCAGGATATTCCGTGATTTTATGATTCTGGATTTACAGGCTAAATATTATAGTGTGTCTCAATTTCTGTCTTTAGGGAGAGTCATTGCAAACAACTGACTGCAAATCGGTGAATGAATGAGAGTGGATCTCCACAAAAGTGCACTTGATTCATTTGCTAATTACAGCTCATTTTTAGTTAAGAAAATACGTTTTAGCAGGCGTTAATCTGTATGTTGTCTAAAAGAAAAGTAATTTCTAGAAGTAGCAGAGCCAACCTTAGTGCTGGCTGCGAAATCTTTGAGGGAAAGTCCACTCATTTTCCCCTCCAGTTCAGCATAATCGTTTTGCTGGAGTCTGATCCTGCAATCCTTGCTCCTACCTACTTGTACTTCAGGAACAATGTGTGTGATTAGGAGCTATTCAGAAGTTTAAAGAGCATTGCACTGGTTGTTTTTTACCTCCTGTTACTTCGTTAAACCCGTGGCGCTCGGGGAAGGCCTCCTGTTTGGGGAGTTGGTTCTCTCTGCTATTTTGGCAGCATATCTTGTTGTTTTCCCAGAATGTGTTTGGATAAAGTAGCGCCGAGGAAGGAGAGTGACACGGTCCAGAATGAGACTGGTTTGCTCAGGTCACGGGCTGGAATATCACCCAGGAAATGTTATTCGTGTTATTTGTGTTGCAACAGTCGCTCGGCGCTGCCGGCCCCGAAACTAAAACAAGGAGATGCTCCGCGTCCCGGAGAAATTCCAAACGGGAAACAAGGGATGGATGCGGGAGCGGTGGTGGAGCGGAGCGGGCTCTGTGTTAACCAAGGCCGGGGCAGCGGGCATGGGATGGGGAATCAAAGGACGGGAATTTCCCGGAGGAGGAGGAGAAAAACGAGCTCCTGCCAAGCGGAGCAAAGGCAACGAGGGATCTGGGAAAGCAGGCAGCGGGGAGCGGGGTTTGCTGGAGGCACTTTTTAAGTGCCCATTCTGCTAAACTGCCTCCAGCGCAGCCCTGGGGAGCACGAAAATAACAAGGCAATTATGTCCTCAGATCCCTGCGATGCTGTTAGAGCAGAGCCCGGAATGTTTGGCGATACTCTTTATCACAATAGTCGGTCCCTTCGCTTTCTAAATGGCTGGATTGAGGCGTATTCCTGCTAATTAATTTGGATGCCTTCACCCCTGGGGGGGGCGAAGAGCTTGCGGTGGGGATTTGGAATCCGTTTCTTCAGACGATATTGCAAACATTTACAGGAGGAGGGGGAGCGCTGGCCCCCAGGCAGGGCGGGCTGAGGTAAGGTAGGATGCTCACTCCCAGCCTGGAGCCGTAAGGCTCCACTCTGGGGGGAAAAAGCAGCCTGGCTGCTGGCAAGACTCAGGATGAAGGCTGGATGTAGGACTTCCATGCAAAAAAAAAAAAAAAAAAAAAAAATCCAGTGCTGGATTGCCATTATCTTGCCCTGTTTCAGTGGGAACTCCCCGGGGTAAACCTGCACAAAAACAAACCTGCCACCCAAACTCAAGCCGGGCTGAGACTTCCTCGTCCCAAACCTCATCCAAAAAGCCCTGAAATCAGTGAGGAAGCTTGGAAATGAGGTTTGGATCAGGCTCCTTCCAAGTCTTCCGTTATCTCACTTGCAATTTATCACTGAAATGGCTGTAATTCTCCCCAGGGAGAATTTCTAGTATTTAAACAGCTACTACCCTGCATAATTTCTTCCTGTTTTTATAAGAGAGAAGAGGAACTGAGAACATTATGCTAAATGCCTCAAGAGTCCAAAGAATAGAGATTTTCATGGAATTTTCTGAATTTATTATCATTGCGAGAGAGATGCGGCTGGAAACAACCCCAAGGTTAAAAAGTTCAAATTATTGTTTTCTTTTTTTCTTTTTTTCTTTTTTTTTTAATGACTCTGGAAATGATCTTGACTTCAGCTCATTCCAGCTTTATTTGCACTTTAAAGGAGCTCTGTCAGGCAGACATTCAAAATATTTAAGTCTCACTTATTTATAGGACTCCTTCATACTTGGGTGACTATTGACTTGACAAATCCATTTGACCTAAAATGTGACTAAGAAGTGTATTTGCGGTATGTTTATTAGTTGAGAAGTCTTTCCCGAGCTGATCTGTTTTCTGGCTGTACTCTTCCAGCAGGCTGATGGAAAAATAAGACCCAAAGAAGGAAGCGGATTCTTAACAGCGATCATGAAAACTGCTTTATTCTCAGGGCATTTTTGCATGGCATTAGCAACTAAAAGGCACCACTTCAGCCCAGCACTTAAGCTATTTGCTTAATCGGGGCCTGAGAGCTGAAAAGAAGGAGGAGGAATGGCATGGGTGCTATTCCCACCGAATTTCTTGGAGCATTAAATGGCTATTAGCTGATGGGACAAGATTTAACTGTGTGAAGTTGCAGTGGATGAAATTTTTGCTCTTACAGTGGGACAGCCCAAAGCCCACAAGGCAACTGCGGCCGTCAAATAAATCCCTGCCCAGAGCAAGGAGGGCAAAGGTAAGATACAAAACTCGATCCTGAAACGGAATAAACTCCTACAGCTGCACTGGGCACGTGGTAAATGCCCACCCCAGTTCAGCGTAGAAATGCTGGGGGGAAATAACCCTGCTCTGAGAGATTCCTGAAACTACTGAAAAGAACAGATGAGTGGAGAACGCAGCTCATGCTGCCCCAGATCAGCTCGGGGTGTAGCACTTCCCACACACTGTTTTATACCGAATAATCTTGTCGATAATTCATCACACGCCCTTCAGCAGCACCTTTGTCATATCAATGGCTTAAGAGATCTTTCACGAGCTCAAATGATCATTCCCTGCATCTCTACAAGCCATTTGACTGTAAATGTGTTCTTTGGCACCAATCAGTGGATCGTTGACCTCGGCAGGATGGCTGCACCATCAATACCCATCTGCAGCAGAGATGTGAACAACTTAGTGTTGAACAATTAATTGCACGTGTAGAATCATTTAGGTTGGAAAAGAGCTCGAAGATCATCGAGTCCAAGTGTTATCCCAGCACTTCCACATTCGCCACTGAGCCACGTCCCCAAGGCAGTGGCTGTGCAAAACCAGGCATCTCAAAGGCCCTCAGAGGTTTGTAGGGAGAAGAACCCGAGCATGGAAGGGTCTCTCAGTGAACAAATGGATCCCAGCTGCTTTGCACGGGAGGATAAAATGAGGCACAAAGATACAGCCTCAAACAGTGTCGGGGGGGAAATGATGAAAAATGGAGTGACTGAGATTTAGCAATCCCGGCACAGCCTTCCTGTCAGGAGCTGCCCACAGGATTGCAGAGATCACCAGCAGGCATCCCACGGGGTGAATGACACCATCACACAGCACTGGCCTCGCCTTTGGTGGGGCTCCCGGGGCTGCTGCTGCAGATGTACCCCCAGAGTGCCAACTGCCAGGGGCTTGGAGGCTTGTTGAGGGGAGGATCACTCAACATTCCTTCTTTTTCTCCTTTTCCCAAGAATCTGATGTTGCCAACAGTCACTTGGGCCTCAAGGCCAGCTGGACCTTTGGGCTGTCCCACTGTCACTATGCTGAAGTCTCTCCCCCTGGGATATGTGTGTGTGCCTGTGTGTTTATATCCATCAGAAAATCTGGGCAACAGGGAAAATCAACTCTGCCCTCATTGCCAGGGCAAAGCGACCACAGCCAGCTACTCCTCACCTCCTTCTCCCTCTCCAAAAAAAAGAGTTTCATTTAAAATTGCAACATCACAGCAAAATAAAATAAGGGGTACTTTTGTTTGTTTTTCAGGCTTTTGAATAAAAAAGGTTTCCAGCTTCTTCTCCACAGCAGTGAGCACTTGAAAACATGATCCTTCAGAGAAGGAAGGGCCATAATTCCATATTATCATCTGCCTGTCAGAGCTGTGGCTGTCAGCCAAACAGCAAATGTCACAAAACTCATTGAGAGGCTGTGAGGATTGCAACACCACCACGGGACTGGGCACATGGAGGAAAGGGGAAGGGGAGGAAGGAATCAGAATCAAAAGGAATTTTGGACATCAGAAGGAATTTCTTTGAACAACAGAAGGAATTTCTTCACTGAAAGGGTTGTTAAGCACTGGAATGTGCTGACCGGGGAGGTGGTGGAGTCCCCATCCCTGGAGGTGTTCAGGGAAGGACTGGATGTGGCACTCAGTGCTCTGGTCTGGTTGGCAAAGTGGAGATTGGCCACAGTTTGGACTCTTGGAGGTCTTTTCAGACCTAAATGATGCTTTGACTCTGTGATTCTGTGAGATAGAGGAGTGATAAAGGTTTGGATCCTCTGGGGAACTGTGGCTCTCAATTTGGGCATGGGGAGAAGGTGGGCACCTCTCTGAGAGGACAGATGATGAGTTTCACTGGTGTCACACAGAGAGGAATTTCCTACTTTTTATTCACAAAAATCCAAGAAAGAGTGAAGAGCTCTGTCTTCTGCTGCCAGACATAATCACTAACTCCAAAACCTGAAAGCAAACTCACGCAGTAACTCGACACATGATCAAGGCTCTACATATCCACCACTGTGGGAAGAAAATGTACCCAAAAAAATTCACTCCTTGTCACAGAGAGCTCATGTGTTAGTACCAAAGTGACTGTCGAAGTGTCTTTAATGACAGTTCACCTGCTCATAATTTCACAACAAGCAGACAGCAACGCTTCCTTTCCAGTTCAATCCAGTTTATCTCCTCTCCTCAATAGGGTGCATTTGCCATCCCCATGCACTTTAAACCAGTTCTATGATTTTATCTTCATGGCAACAAGCCTCTGCTTTGAGGAAGAGCACTTATTAACTAGAGACAGCGTAGTTTTCAAAGTGATTTATTTTACGAGGGTTTTGAAATAAATGATCAGTCAGTGATTGGCCATAGGGGAAAAGCATATAAAAGATTACCACATGCATTGAACATACCATCTGGTATCCTTTAAAATCTAGCTTCAGGGTGGCTCAGCTAATTCTTCAGAGTGCTTGATGTTCACAGAGCACAGTGAGGCATGAATAGAAAAGCGAGTGACATCGCCCTGAAAGAATCAACACTGGAACTGAAGATTAATATCTTATATCTCGCTGTTCCGGCTCATCAGCAAGAGACTGGCATTTTCTTAATGAAAACTGACGCTACATTCCAGAATTTTAAACTCGTTGTTAAAAAAAAAAAAAAAAAAAAGTAAAACCTAATCCTTTTATTTTTGGGTTGGATAGAAAAGGGATGCCTCCACTGTGTCTCGGTTCCTCCTGACTAGCTGATGTAAAAGGGAGGTACAAAAAAGATATTGTTATTGTTCCCCTGAATTTACTGTTCATGGCATGAACAGCCCTGCGGGTGAGATAAATTTTCCTGACTCTGATGCCTGTCACAGCCCAAGATCTGTGTTATTGTCCCTGAAAAGTACTGAATTGGACAATTTAAGTATTGTCTCTTGGTCTTTTACCCCAAAACAAAGGCTGAGGCAGGCAATTATGCCCAATTTTGTCACTGAAAGACAAGAGAGATGCTGACAAACCGGAGGGAGTTCAGCGGGGGGGGGGCACTGGCAGGGTTGGGGGACAGAGCGGGGTGTGAAGAGAGGCTGTGGAAATTGTAATTTTGAGCTGGGAGAGAGGGTAAAAAGAACCTCACCACAGCCTCCAGCCACTCAGGGGGGTGGTACTGAGCGGGCTGATGCTTCACAGAGGTAGGTGGAGGAAGGAAAATCCCCAAGTGCAGCAGGGGAAAGTCTGACGGGATGTAGGGAATAATGGCAGCAGTCACAGGGACCGTATTTAGGGACTGAACGTCCGGAGAGGTTGTGCAATCTCCGTCTTTGGACACACTCAGAACTCAGGCAGACAAGGTTCACAGCTACCCCTGTTTTGAGACAGAGGTTAGACCAGAGCTTCCTTCCAACCCAAATATTTATACGATGCTGAGCTAAAAACAAAGTGGCAAATACTTGTATTGCATAGACAGCAGCACAGGCCCTGCAATGCAGGACTGGAATAACGAACTGCCCTCACGTTATTACACCAAACAGCCTTTCTGGACAATTTAAATTCGTAATTTCATCCCAACTTTTGTTTTCCATTACATAATTTAGTGTGCAAAGTAACATCTTCCAAAAGGATGTGGCCATGACTCAGTGTTACCTGCAACCCGAGTTCTCTTCCTGGCACTAAAATGAATCAGTTGAACATAAATTCCACACTGGCATAGGTGGCCCAGAGAAGCTGTGGCTGCCCCATCCCTGGAAGTGTTCCAGGCCAGGTTGGATGGGGCTTGGAGCAACCTGGGCTAGTGGGAGGTGTCCCTGCCTGTGGCAGGGGGTTGGAACGAGATGGGCTTTAAGGTCCCTTCCAACCCAAACCATTCTGGGATTCTATGATTCAAGATTCAATGAAATTAGGTGAAGTTGTGTCTGCATCTCTTTTTACAGCCTTCAGCATATACATACACAGAGAAGACGAGCTGCATCTACCCAAAGGAGGGGAAAAAATTCAAAAGTTCATCATCCTTTCTGCTTCTACACATTGTGTGTGCCAACGTGAAGCTCAGCGAGGCTAGCTGGCGAGGTTATTGATTAAAAATGCCATTACAGTCCCAGTCTGATATTTAAAGTGAGACATCACCACAACATGTTGTCAGCCACATGTTTGCTCATTAATTAGGGGTTCTAACTACCAGATTGCTCAGGAAGAAACCTCCTGCTCTGGGGACTCCTGCTGTCACCACTGGCAGTCCAGGACACTGCAGCAGCCACCCACGGCGGGGCCCTTCCAAGAGTGGAAAAGCAAAGATGCCCAGCACACAGCTGGGAGGAGGATTGATTTCACTCTTTATTTGCTCATTCCTCCCAGTGAGGCCACGCCACAAGGGCTGTTTTGACAGAAGATCCCCAGTGATGGCTGTACTCAGAAAGGAAATTGCGAAAGAGCTGTGAGGTCAGCCTAAATTTTCCATGGCTTTTATTTAAAGTCAGAGGGAAGGTTAACTGAATTATCATGTTATCATGGGATGGGGTTTATAGTGAATACCCTTTTAGTTTTGATGGTAATGATTTATGCAAACCAACAAGTAAAAAGACTGCAGTTTCATGCCTGTTACAGCTGCAACAGAATCATAGAATCACAGGCTGGTTTAAGTTGGAAGAGACCTTAAAGTTCACTTAGTTCCCATGGCAAGGACACCTTCCACTAGACCACATTGCTCCAAGCCCCATCCAATCTGGCCTGGAACTTTCCCAGGGATGGGGCAGCCACAACTTTCCCTGGGTAACCTGTGCCAGGGCTCACCACCCTCACAGTCAACAATTCCTTCCCAATATTCTTCCTAATGGGGATGCCCTCTGGCAGTGGGAAGCCATTCCCCCTTGTCCTGTCCCTCCAGGCCCTTGTCCCACGTCCCTCTCCAGCTCTCTTGGAGCCTCTTTAGGCACTGGAAGGGGCTCTAAGGTCTCCCCAAACCTTCTCTTCTCCAGGCTGAACACCCCCAGCATTCCCAGCCTGCCTCCAGAGCAGAGGTGCTCCAGGCCTCGGAGCATCTGTGTGACCTCCTCTGGACTTATTCCAGCAGCTCCATGTTTTCCTTATGTTGGGGACCCCAGAGCTGGATCCAGAACTCCAGTGGGGTCTCAGGAAAGCGGAGCAGAGGGGCAGAATTCCCCCCTCACCCTGCTGCCCACGCAGCTGGGAATGCAGCACAGGATACACTTGGCTTTTTGGGCTGTGAGCTGATGATTTTTTCCTGTGACTTCAGAAAAGGCCGAATAATGACCTTGAGATGCACGAATAGATGTCACTCCCAAGGGAAGGGCGCCAGAGCCCGGGACACCACCATCGGCATGTGCTGGGCATCGCCCGTGCCCGCGTTTCTGCTGAGTTTAACGGAATTATCCGGGCATGGAATGGCTCGGGATTAGTGCCATAGCTGGGAAGGGCAGGACAGGGAACCACGCGGTGTATTTGGGCCCTGCCACAGGGGCTGGGGAACACAGAAGCACACAGGGAGAGGGCGCTGGGAGAAAACCCGCCCGGACTTCAGGCGCGGCTTTAGTCTGAAATGTGAAAACGGGACGATTTGGGGTAACTTTAAATGGAAATCTGGTGGGATCTTGTGCAAGCTGAGGGAAAATCCAGGGCGGTGGTCACGGCCCCAAGGCTGGCAGAGCTCGAGGGGCATTTGGAAAAGGCTCTCAGGGACATGGTGGGAATGTTGGGACTTTCACGATGGTCTTCAGACGTTCCTACTGGGCAGGAAGAAAGAAAATCAGGATCGGATTTTCAGCAGTAATATAGATCCGTGAGAAATAGCAGTTTATATGATTATTAATTGCACTGTTAAACATGACAGGAGTCTGCTGAAGTGTTTGCACCGGTGCCTGTCGGCCACAGGTCTGGAGAAATCAACGTCCAACGTGCTTTTACTGGAACCATCCATGGCCGTTTAGCTCACACATAAGAAGAAAATTTGAATTTCTTTAATTTCTTGAATTTTTTTTTTGCCCCCCTAAGGCGCTGAACAGAGAGAACCGCAAGCGTTTTGCTTTCTCGGGTCTTTTTGGGGGTTAATTTTTGGTTTCTGTGACTGGTCTTGGTCTTGAGCTGTATAGATTTTGATTCATGGGTGGGCAGGGGACAAAAAAACACAAGTTACTGCTTTATTTTTTTATTAAAACTAAAGGG
>NW_021940750.1:40114243-40243980 GCF_001715985.3 Manacus vitellinus | reverse complement strand
TTTATAGCAAATGCCATGATTTGGTTGTTGCTCCTACTGAAATCCAGTCTGTAAGTGTGAAAACTAAAGGTCTGCCTTTTGTCCCTTTTTGTCAGTCAAAACAGACATGGGAAGGGGCAGGAATATCACCAAACCTCATGGAGCTACTGGTGATGTAGCTGTTGGTTTAGTTTGCCAGTTGCCTTTATTCTCCCACTGGATAAACAGCCAGGGCAGACTAAAGGATTTGTGGCATGTGAGGAGGCATTAAAGTTGGGGAAGGGGCCAGAGGAGGCCACCAGGATGATCAGAGGGATGGAGCACTTCTCTCATGAGGAAAAGCTGAGAAAATTGGGATTGTTCAGCCTGGAAAAGAGGAGGCTCCAGGCTAATGGTGACCTTCTAGTACCTGAAAAGAGATAAAAGGGACTGGAGAGGGACTTTGGACAAGGGCCTGGAGGGACAGGACAAGGGGGAATGGCTTCCCACTGCCAGAGGGCAGGGTGAGATGGGATATTGGGAAGGAATTCCTGGCTGTGAGGGTGCTGAGGCCCTGGCACAGGTTGCCCAGAGAAACTGTGGCTGCCCCATCCCTGGAAGTGTTCAAGGCCAGGTTGGACAGGGCTTGGAGCAACTTGGTCTAGTCCTTGGCAGGGGATTGGACTGGATGATCTCTAAGATCCCTTCCAAGCCAAACCATTCCATGATACCATAAAGGCCAGCTCTAAAGTGTTGATATTTAATGCCTGAAGCTGCAGAAATTTGCATATTTTAGAAAACACTTCGAAGCTGTCAAAGATTTGGTGTCTCTTCCATTTTCTCCGAGTGCTATGTTGGGTAGTTACACTTATGTGGGCAGGAATCCTGTTGTGGATGAGGTTATGCTGGTAGGAATTAGTCATGTTTGGAGTGACAAAGGAACCTCTCTGCCGAGGGAGCTGTGCCACCCAGTGGAAATGCAGCACAGCCTGTTGCATCCAGAAAGCCTTTTTTTTTTTTTCCTGGGTTTGAAAGATGATCTTGGAGACAGGAACTAAATCTGGCACATCAAGTGTTGGAAAAATGTCACACAACTCAAAGAAACGGGAAAGCAGTTGATGCTTAGTTTTGGGTAAGGAAGAAAAAGTGCTTTGGACAGCTCTTTCTAATGAGAATCCCTAAGGACTGGTGGTGGATAAAAGCCAGGAAAGGCGAGAGCATGGGAAAAAATGCTACTAGATCTACCAGTTTTGGTGGGATGGGTGAGATCAGAGAGGGTTTGGAGCTTCCAAAACACTGTGGAGCTGGTTTGTTGTGGAAGCTGTTTGTAGGATGGATTTAGCACAGCACACACGGCGCCATACTTCCAGAAACAGGGATTTCAGACCTCTCAGCAGGTCACCAGTTGGTTGTGAGCGCTGTTGGTCGAACTCTCCTGCCAGTGCCATGTTGGAGTTGTGCTTCCCAGCCTCTCTCTTCCCAGCCTGTGGCACAGAGCCCAGCAGCCTCCCTCCTCTCACCTCCCTGCTGTTAATTTTTGGGAGCAGCTCCTGGGTGTCCAAGAGGCCTTGGCCTGTGGCCTGAAGATTTTGCTGTGTGTTGTTTCTGGGCAGGTGCAGTGAAGTCCTTCATCCCTCTCATGGCTCTCCAGCATAAAGGATGAGAGGGGTTGAGCTCCTGGAGGCCTTTTTTGCAGACATGGGTGATCTCTCTCCATCCTTCTCTTCTGTTTGGTGCTTCTGGCCATGTGTGTCCTCAGAGGTGGCTGGGAAGTGGTGCCCTGACCAGCTGGACCTGGAGCTGGCAGGCTCTGGGCTTCTGGAAAGCCAGGGATGCTTCCAGGGGCGTTGGCCTTGGGAAAACAAAGGAAATCTTATCTTAACAGCACAGTGGATGCAGCAGGACTTGGGTTTGAGTGCTGCCAGCTCTGCTGTCTCTCTGCTCCCTGCTAGCTGAACCCTCCTTCTTCCACTTGCTCTTCCTTCATCCTAACTCCAGGAAAGGATAATTTGGGGTAGAGTTTAAAGTCTGTTACACAAATGGGCTTTTCTCTGCTCATCTCAGTGCACTAGGAAAGCTTAGAGAGAAAATAAGAGTCCATTTGTTAATTCACTGACTCTAAAAATCCCATCAAGGCACCACTCAGTGGGGTTTTTCCTAAAATCCTGAGCCCACCTGTGACCGGGGGGGACTTCCAAATTTAGTTACTCAGAGGCCTGCTGTCTGTGAGCATATGAGTGCCTTGGGCAATATTTTTATGAATATAATTGTTATTTCTGTGAGGTTTCGACTGAAATCCTTTTGGTGTCGAACAACCTGAATGGAATATAGATTCCAGATTTAAGTACAGATGAGTTCATCTGTTGTCTGAACGTGTCTAAGGGCTAATTTCAGTTTCTTTCCTGTGAAATGAAGGTGGCAGTACCCAGATTAAATGTCTGTTTAAAAAACATCCCTGAAATAGGCCATCCTGTCTGCAAGAGGATCCTTGACATGCTTGGCATGGGCTCAGTTATCCCAAATGTTGCCAACAAATGTTGCTCTTGTCTGCTTGCCAAAGTAAAAAAGCCACTAAATCTCATTATAAGATGTGCTTAAGTACCTTTTTTCCCCCCCCTCATAAATCGTGCAGCAGAATTGTTCTCTTCATTTTCATGGCACAGAAATATTTGGGAATCGTCTGCTAACAAATATTGTTGGGGATATTAGCTGATATTTGGTGATCATGTGTCCTAGTTAGAACATCTGCAACCAGTTCATCACTGGATGGGTGTAACCCAAAACTGTGCATTCTAGAGCCTTCCATGCCATTGCCCAGAAACTGTTATCAATGAGCCATTTACACCCCCTGCCCATAAAGCCTGACTCCTCAGGCTATAAACTAGAGGCCTGTGAGATAGGAGGATGCTCTTGTCCTCACACCCTTGGTGGAGCTCCCCACCCTGAGGGGAGTGCTGGGCATTCCTGCCTGAACTGGAGGATAGATAATCTTGGAGTCTTGGGACCTTTTTAACCACTGGTGGGATCCAGAGGAAGACTGCAAACCACCACTCTCAGCCAGACTGAGACCACCACTCTCACTGGACTGCAATCCCCACTCCTGACCAGACTGCACCAGCACTCTCACCAACAGGTTTTCCCCTCTCCTTTTACTTTAGACTCAGGGGGCCCAAAAAACACCCCTCTGTTCATGCCCCAGGGTGCTGGGTTATACATTTGGGGTTTGTGGGTTAAAACCAATTGTTTGTCTGTATAATCGTACTTATTGTATTATTTTATTAAATTGTTATTCTGACTTATGATCTCTCTTTTGAGCTGAGTTCATTTCCCCTGCTGGTTTATCTTTAAACCAGCACATCAGGCCTGTTTCAACTGTGTTCATCCACTGCTTGGCTTGAATTTCCTCCTCTCTGTCACTTCTGTGACAGATCACAGGATTTTATTCTGAGTTCTCCTTTAGGTTTATCACCTCTTTTCCTTCTCCCCTTTGCAGCAAATGTTCCATCTTCTTCTCAGGGCTTTTTTTTGCTCTCTTGTAGATCTGCTTTTCAGTTGGTTTTATCCCATCTCTCCATCTCCCTAAAGAAAGGAGGATTCTCTTGGCCTGCTTTGGTGTTGCTTTTTGATATCATGATTTTTGATTATTATTATTATTATCACTACTACATTTACGTGTGCACATATTTGAAAGGTTTTTTTTTTTTTTACTTGTATCTATATTAATGAGTGATTTCTTATATTTTATGGGTTTTATTAAATAACTTCTGTGCCCATAGAGGTAAATTGAACTCCAGTGCCACTAAAAAGCACATGTCAACTTATTATTTTTGAGTGTGGATCATTGCAAAAGCTAATGAACTCTTAACTTAAGAGCTATTTATTGAGGAGAAATTGAGGGGTTTTTTTCTGGTTGATGTCTCTGGAACATCTGAGCTGTTAATAATGGGAGAAGAAACCACTTTCCTGATGTAGTTCAGTTGGCTCCTCAATTTTAAACAAGTAGTCATTGATCTGAGCAGTGTCCCTGATCTGAGACAAAGATTCCTTACTTGAAGGAGCTACTGCTGTTATAAATTAATGCTGGAGTTTTAACAAAGCTTCAGATTGATGCAGTTAGGCACTGAATTCCACCCAGGTGTTAACTTTGTAGACATGTATTTCTTAAAAGGCTTATTTAAATTAATGGGTATTTCCTAAAAGGCTTATTTAAATTAATGGGTATTTCCTAAAAGGCTTATTTAAATTAATGGGTATTTCTCGAAAGGTTTATTTAAATTATTAGGTGTGTTTCTTGAAAGGTTTATTTAAATTATTAGGTATAACTTGAAAAGTTCACTGTGTTTCCACAGAGGTCTGGGTTGCTCCTTGTGGTCATAAATAACTTGGGAAATGGGACGAGCAGTGTCCTCTTGATAGGAAACCATTCAGGAAAGTAAGGATTAGGTAATAAATTGGCAGATATAATTCAATGGTGATAAATCTGATGTAATTCAGAGTAGATAAATGTAGAGTGGTGCATATAATTTCATATATAAAATGATGGGCTGACCCTTAACACTGGGGAATGAAATACTGCCACAGAAGTGTCAGCTCCACAGGGATCAAAAAGCAGATGGAACATTAAGAAGTATCAGGAAGGAAATAGAAGACAAACCAGGGCATAACTGTGAAACTGTATAAATCAATGGTTATCCCACATCTTCAGTTCTCTGTGGTTTTTTTCTTGTCATTCATCCCACGAGGTACAAAAGACTTGGAAGAGCCTCAAAGAGAGGCAGGGAGAATAATGAAAGGTATGGAATAGCTGCTGCACAGGGGTCAGTGGAATGAGCTGGAGCTCAGCCTGGAGAAGAGACAGCTGAGAGAAGGTGGTAAAAATCTGTAGGATAATGATCTGCATGGGAAGGTGGATACAGACAGACTTGCTGATTTCCTCACCTGCAAGATTGGAGGAGCAACAACTGAAACCAGTAAAATCCAGGTTTAGAGCAAAAAAAGAAGGGGCCTTTTTGTGCAGCAAATAGTAGCCCGTGGAGTTCCTTGCCAGTGGGTGTTTTAGGAACAACACTGGGGCAGGGATATGGGACATCCCCATATCCAAGTGGGGTGATTGGACATGTTTGTGAAAAATGAGTTATTTGAGGGTTGTTACTCCACAGAAATTGCCTGTAACTTAGGAAGTGTCTGAGTTTGGAATCATGGAAGTGTTGGGGTGATTGCCATCTCTGTTCTTGTTCCTCCCTGGGGGTCATTGTTAAGATAAATGGGATGCTGAGCTAAATGGCCAGAACTGTCCTAATATTAGGAAGTAGTGTAGGTAGTAATAAACTTACAGTGCAGTTTCAGAGGAGACTGTATAAATCACATAATGCAAATAATGTGCATATACATTAACCTAATGGAGCTTATAAACCTATTTGATCTGGGCTGTCTGCCCCAGCCTCCATCCCTGAGACCCCTCTCAGTGTTAGGAGTGACGTCTTCACCATCAACAAGGGGGAATAGGGGTCAACCTGGTGGTAGTACTTGTACTCTTGACTTACATTTTTGCATTTTTCCTCCCCTTGTGCTCCTCTCTGTCTCCTACACTCTCCCCTAAAACCTTCTGGCGTGTCCACCCGTTTCACCTGCTCTTGGTCACCTTTTTAACACTTCCTCACCTCTAGTCAGTGTTTGTTGTCAGTCAAACCAAACAGAACTTTGCCCTTTTGTGTGGCTCGTCAGGATTGACAGAGCCAGTCAGGGATCACTGTGGTGAAGCTCTGGAAAGCCCCAAGTGCAGTAGTTGCCTTCATGAAAAGGTAGAACATGGCTCAGTGGTTCCTGTTTTCGGTGCTGCTTGGAAGTGTGGAGGGGTTGGAAGTTGGTTACACATTAATGACACCTTTGCCAGGTCTGTGGTCAGCTGCTGGAGCCAGTGAAGGTAAATAAGAGCATCCACTGCCTTTAGTGTTTTGTGGAACACTTGGAGGATAAAGCATCAGCAAACTATAGTTCTTTCATTTTTGACAATAAGATCTTTGTGGGAATTTCAGCTCTGGGGCTCCCCAGCATAAGGATGTGGAGCTGCTGGAGTGAGTCCAGAGGGTGTCACGGAGATGCTCCAAGGGCTGGAGCCCCTCTGCTCTGGAGCCAGGCTGGGAGAGCTGGGGGTGTTCACCTGGAGAAGAGAAGGCTCCAGGGAGACCTGAGAGCCCCTTCCAGTGACTAAAGGAGCTTCAAGAGAGCTGGAGAGGGACTTTGGACAAGGACCTGCAGTGACAGGACAAGGGGGAATGGCTTCCTGCTGCCAGAGTGCAGGATTGGATGGGATATTGGGAAGGAATTCCTGGCTGTGAGGGTGGTGAGGCCCTGGCACAGGTTGCCCAGAGAAGCTGTGGCTGCCCCATCCCTGGAAGTGTTCAAGGCCAGGTTGGACTTGGAGCTTGGAGCAACCTGGTCTAGTGGAAGGTGTCCCTGACCTTGGCAGGGGGGTTGGAACTAAATGATCTTTAAGGTCTTTTCCAACCTAAACCTTTCCACGATTCTGTGATTTAATCATGTTTTGTTTTAGATGCATTGACTCCACCTGCAAGAATCCTGCCATACCTTTTCCGAATCCCAGTTTAGAAAACACCTGGAATACTTCCAAGGCATCCCTGTAAATTTTATTTCCATTACCTTGTACCCAGGGATCCCCAAAGCGTCCCCTGGGCACAGAACACTGCTAAGCTTGGATCTGGTGTGGGCCAGAGTCACTGAAACCAAGGCACCAAGAGGTGCTGCCAGTTCAGCACTTCCTGTGCTTCCAGTGAGACCAGCGTAGGCATCTCATGAACTCTTGCTTAAAAATACCTCTATTATTTTCAACAAATTTCACTTTATCTTACCTTACTTTTCAGCACAATGTCTGGAACTGATGATTTTTCGGTAAGTAACAGTTTTTCTTTCCTGAAGATCAGCCAGTTGTGTTCCTTCTTTCTGAAAGCTGACATAGTTTTTGGAGGAGAAGGGGAGCTGACAGCTGAGAGGTGATTTCCTCTGTACTGCAGTCGCGGTGTTTTCCTTCTGGGTAAATGTAGCAATCCCTGGACTAAACACTGGAAGCTGCTGGGTGCCTCGTGGGTTCTCTTCTGTGACATTAACAAAGGAGCTGTGCTTTAAAGGCATCAGAGTAGCTGTAATGGAAACGTAGGAAAATGTTCCCAGGTTTGTGCTGCAATTGCTTTTTGTTCCGTGTGGTAGGTGGCCTTTTATCCTTGGATTTCTAACTGTGGCATGTCAGAATGCCCTGTGCCCTGTGCTACCTGCACAAGGATGAATGTAAGCATGTCTGTGCAGCCACAGAGAGCTCTTCTCCTCCCGTTTTGGCAGCTGGAGCGTGGGCACGCGGCGGGGCGGGATGTCTGCAGCCGGGAATTCCGGTCGGCACGTTCCGCTCTCACCGGCGCTTTGTCTTCCAGTTGGCAGATGCTTTACCAGACCAGTCGCCTGCTAAAACCTCCAAAGTGAGCAGCTCCAAGCCTGGCCAGCAGCCGGGGCAGCCTCCGCAGGGCTGGCCAGCTTCCAACCCTTGGAATAACCCCAGCGCCCCCCCTATGACACCGACGGGACTGCCACCAAACACATCCGCTTCCAGCGTGCCCTTCGGACCTCCTCCCACGGGAATGTATCCTTCAATGCCCCCGGGACCGCCTGCTCCATTTCCTCCTCCTCCTACCGGACCCTCCTGCCCTCCTCCTGGTGGTCCATATCCACCCCCAACTGTGCCAGGTCCTGTCCCGCCAGGGCAGTATCCGCCACCAAATATGCCCTTTCCAGAGCTTCCAAGACCTTACGGAGGTCCAACAGAGCCAGCTGCGCCTCCTGCTCCTGTTGGGCCATGGGGATCCATGCCCTCTGGAGCATGGGGACCAACAATGGGAGGGCAGTATCCTGCTCCCAGCATGCCATATCCACCCCCTGGGCCATATTCCGCTCCTACCCAGACTCCAGGGGCCGCGCCGACGGTGCCGTGGGGCACGGTCCCGCCTGGAACGTGGGGACCTTCACCGCCAGGGCCATTTCCTCCACCCACAGGATCATATCCAGCTCCAGGACTATATCCTACGCCCCCTAATCCTTTTCAAGTGCCATCTGGTCCTGCTGGTGCTCCGTCAATGCCTGGTGGTCCCCATGTGAGTGTTTAGTTTTGGTCTTGAATTACTCTGAGTTAATACTCGTTTTTATAATTCAGTAGCACAAATCTGTTAGTGCAGGTAAGGAATTTGAGCACACCTGTGTTATTCCTGTAGTCAGTGGGATAACAGCCAACTTCTTAAATATTATATCTACTAGAATAGTGATATTGTGTCAAGTTTTGGGGCATGTCTCTCATTATAGTGCTCTTCCACTACTTGGAAAGCCTCTAAAAGCCAAAAAAGGGAGGAGGAGGGGGAACCTTGTAATAATTTCAAAAATAAAAAGTGTTCCAGTCTCTTTTACCTGGAGAGGTTGCTTCTAAGGCACGTAGGGAGAGGGTAACAAATTTATGAGCATGAATTTCTTCTTAATTAAGAATATTTATAACTGTGAATGAACTGCTGTGTGAAAAGCCTGTACTGACCATGAGTTATTGTCTCTTGCAGCCTTACCGTTGAACACATTCTGGGCAACAAAATACTGTAGTTTTCCACCTTCATCCACTACTTACAGAGATTTTTACAGTTTTTGTTTCAGTAATGTTTGGGGCTATGAAGAGTATTGCCTCTTGTATGTGCATCTGAGGTATGAAGGAGCAGTTTACATCAATTTACCTTGCTCATATGCTGGCGTAATTGTTTGGTTCAATAAAGTGAATTACAAAGAGAAGAAATCAACTAACATCTGTGGTTCTTACCTTGCAAGCATTCCTTGGAAAAACAAAACGGGAGTTGCCATCTAAGGATTGTAAAGAATCAGGCCCATGGAGTTAAAAAAAAAAGTTAATTCTTAAATTTCCATTAATGCTTTAAGTCTCGTTGCCAGACTCGTGCTGGCGACCGAACGGATGGATAGTCATATTTTGTCTACTTTCAGGTTATTCTAAAATGTCAATAAATAAGGTGTTTTCAACATTTTGGTCAAGAAACCTAATTCCTGAACGTGCTACAGTAACTGTAACGAGACAGAGCATGTGAACTCCAAGGTTTTCTCAGCATTTTGTACATACTCAAACCAATTCCTCAGTCTGGGACTACGGAGGAGAAGGAGCCGCGTTTGAGACCCTCGGTGTGACTTGTCAGCCACCGGGGTGGTGGTGTTCCCAAACAGGCCTTTCTGTGCAAGTGGAACAACCTGGATGTGCAGTTTTAACTTTGAATCAGCAAATGTGAGTTTTTGTGCATGCCAATGAGGACGTTCCCGTTGCCAGTTCTCATTCTGTGGTGGTTGGAAGTTTGGCTTGGTCCGTGTAAAGAGAAACCGATCCCCTCGTAGGTACTTCCCTATTTCTGACCTGGGTTCTAGTCATTTCAAATTCTGACTGGGCTGCTGGGCTGTGCAAACCCAGCAGACTGTTTCGGATCCCTGGAAACTGAACTCGAGCTTAAAAGGTGAAAAAAAAAAAAACCCCACCCTGACCATCCCCTTCCCAGCAGTTTTTGGCACGACGGTTCCGTCGGCTACAGAGATCCTTGTTGAGGACGAGGGGGGGTCTCCTTGGGGCTCTGCTGGATGTTATCCTGGGAGCAGCCCCCTGTTCTCACCTGGGTGTGTGCATACCTCACGGAGTCAGTGGAATTTGGGAGAGATTGAATGTCAGGAAGCCTGTGCACTGCTGTGTAGCTCCCGGCCTCCGAAGGGGCGCTGCCGTGAGTTTTCCTGTTCTTGCCATATCTGTGCAAAGCACATCCAAGGGGTTTGCCAAGACACAGCCACGTGTCAGCCAGGAGTCCTGGCCCTCTTGGTGGTACTTCATGGCCTGGGCTTGGGCCACAGACAGTTTGTTTCATCCCCAGCTGGGGGATCTCCTAACTTAGCCTCTGTGGGTAGAATTAGGAACAGATTTTCGCTTCACATGGTAGCTCATTAGGGAGTCTTTGTATCATGGAACTGTGAAAATGAGTTTAATTCTCTTCCAGTACCTTTGTGGCTTCCTGCATGCATGTGATGGACATCTTAAAAACACGTGGGGTGACCTGGTGGTGACTCTTGTTGGTAGTTGTAGCCCTTATGGCAAAATCCTACAGTATTTGTGCAGGAGGAAGCAGCCAGCTGAGCTATGCCTGTTTTAATCTAATGTCATGAAAACCGATAGGAAAGGAATGTGCATTTTTTGTTTTAGGAAGGCAATACTGGAGCTGAACAAAAATACTTAACATTTCAACTTAAAACCCAGCACCTTAACCTTAGGAATAGGAACCAAAAGTACGAGTCTCCACTAACCTTAAACAAACCCCAGTTGCCCCCCCCCCAAGCAGTCTTGGCTTAGATCTTGGCAAGACTAACTAAAAACTAACATAAGGAACATGGACTGCATTTGCTGAAGTGCTTTTTTGATACCTGCAGCCTTAGAGTATAAATCAATGTAATGAAAACACGTTTATTCCAAATGAATGGATCATGCAGTAGCAGCACTCCAGCTGGAATTGCACTGGCCTGTGTCTCTGCAGGGAATGGGAAGAGGTAGGAAAGCAAAAGTAGCAAGTAATGCTTTTTGGAAAGGGGTTTTGTAAAAGTAACTAGACTTCTAGGTTCTTCATGAAATAGGCAGGATTTATTACTGGAACATTTAGGCTAAAATTCAATATATATGGGATGTTTTTCAATGTATATTCGTATTTCTTGAGGTCATGAAAACTGTTTCATAACCCCTTTGTTTTTGTGAGCAGAGTTCTTTGCATAGCAGTGAAAAGGGTATTTCCTGTTAATCTATTGTGTAAAAACTCAAGGTGTCACTATATACCGTGTAGTAACTTTATCACATGTTATGTCAAGTGTGAGCAACTTCTGGCCTGAAGCTTTTGCAATGGAATTTGTACATTTCTATGCATCATTTGAGTTCAACTGCTGAGAAGTTCGTTTTGACTTGTGCTTTGAGGTTGACATACTGCATTTGTTTACAATACAGAATATAAGCAATCACATCTTTAAAGTATAGATTATCACCTGCTGCTGTATTTTCTTTAGATGAAACAAATATTGCTGTATGATAGTGAGAAGCTATAAATACAGGATTTGATATTTTTTTGAAAATGCTGTCACTTTTGTATAAGATTAGACATTAAACGTATTTTCAAGACTGTTGTGTTCACTGTTTTTCAATTCCTGCTTTTGACATGCCTGTGTAGACTTTTGCCTTGAATGAATAGTAAAAATAGGACATCCTTGATTTTGCAAAGCCTGAATATAAAATCAGAATTACTTGACTTCTGTGAGTGTTTTTCCTCTTCCTTTTTGTGATTTTTGCAGCCTGTAAAAAAGGGATATTAAATGTGGATGTGACCATGGCTCTGGTGTAGCATGTCAGCCTCAGGTGTTGCATGTTCACAAATTCTTTAGTGATTAAGAGAGAAAGGATCTGGTCTTACTTGTTCCAGAGGAGGAGTGGGACTGTTTTTTACCTGTGAAGAGTGTGGTGTGTGTTTTCCCTGCCTCTGAAGAATTCCTGTGCTAGATTGGCCCACATGGATGTGGTAAGTGACCCCCAGACCGGTGTTTTTATACACTTGTCAGGAGTCTGATGGGATAGGGTGGATAACACAGACTCCAGGACTTGGCATTAATGTGAACTCCCAAGTCTGGGCATCACTCATGATTACATTTCCACAGAGAGGCTTGCAGGGCAGTTCACACTGAGCTGGCCAGTGCTGCTGCCTTTGCTCACACCTTCACCCTCCCAGGGAGGTAAAAATGGCAGCAGTGAAGAGTGGAAACAAAATTATTTACCCACTTGAAGGCTTGAGAACAAGCTCTTCTTAGACCATGGTCCAAAAGTGATCCTTACATCTGTGAACAGAACAGTGCAATGTGTGCCCAGTGCTTTATCCTGACTTCAGCTGTGGGATTCTCCATTCCTCTGGATTCCTCAGATGAATTGTCTCTGCAACTCCTGTGCATTGGTAGAGGTGAAACATGGGCATCCTGATCCAGTTATGTTAATTGCTGGTGCCCTGCAAACACAAAACACTTGGGTTGAATATTTTAGGGGGGATCAAGTCCTAGGAGGATCAGCTGAGGGAGCTGGGGGGGCTCAGCCTGGAGAAAAGGAGGCTCAGGGGGGATCTTCTGGCTCTGCAACCCCCTGACAGGAGGGGGGAGCTGGGAGGGGTCAGGCTCTGCTCCCAGGGAACAAGGGGCAGGAGGAGAGGAAACGACACCGAGCTGTGCCAGGAGAGGTTTGGATTGGATATCAGGAAAATTTCTGCCCTATAAGAATGGTGGGACATTGGCACAGCTGTCCAGGGCAGTGGTGGAGTCCCCAATCCCTGGAGGGATTTAAAAGCTGTGTGGATGTGGCACTTGGGGACATGGGTCAGTGGTGGCCTTGGCAGTGCTGGGGAACAGTTGGACTCAATAGTCTCCGAGGGCTTTTCCCATCTTAATGATTCAATGATTCTTAGGAGAGGTTTGGAAAAACCATTCCAAGGAGTCTTGCCAAGTGGTGAGTGCTGAGTTAGACCACGCTGTAGGATGTGTTAGTTCTGCTCTCCTGTTGGGAAGGCAGGTGCCCAAAGTCTCTGCAGCCAAGTCCAGACCCATTTCTGTGCAGGGGCTTTGCCATGGATTCACTGACCAGCCTGTCCAAACTGCCTCCACACTGTCCAGAGGGAGAGATGGCGACCATGGAATCACAGAATGCTTTGGATTGGAAAGGACCTTAAAGATCATCTCATTCCAACCCCCCTGTCGTGGGCAGGGACACCTTCCCCCTTAATGGGAAGGTTGCCCTGAGTCTGTGCTGTGAGAACCCTTTGGCATCTAAGGAAGGATGAAATGTCCCATACCTATTTTCATTAATGTTGGCTTGCCTGTCTCTAAGTTAAGCACAAAATTCCAGTTGTTGGGGTGCAATTCCCTATGCACCAAGCAGCTGTTGTTCTCCAGGCATTGGCATGTTGGGTGTCATCTGGCAAATCAAGAAATGCAAGTTCCAACTTTCATATAAAGCTTCCAGTCAGCTCATCCATGCTGGAGGAATAACTGTCACTGCGTTACACACCAGGGTGTGCTCACCCCTGGGGAATGATCCCAAGTGGACTTGGACCTGGATGTGCTCCGTGGGTGGATGGAGGTATCTGTGGCACTGGGAATGTGCTCTGCACTCACTACCCCGGCTCCACCCGGAGCCGCTGATCCCTGTGGATCCCTGTGTGTGTGCTGCTGCTTGGGCAGAGCTCATGGGACTGAGGGTCACGGTCTAAAAGGGGTGATGGCTCCATGGACATCATAGTTCCATGTTTCACTCAGTATTGGCCCAGTTTTCCCATTTCCAAGGTAGCTGTAGCAGGAGCACCTGCTGTAACTTCCCCTCTGCTCTCACAGTTCAGTGGAATTTGAGTGAACTAAAAACACCCCTGCTCGGAAGTTGGTAACAGCGAGGTAACATCTGTTTGGTCACTCCTGCCTGCAGGATCTCTCAGGGATGTTGAAAGCAGGTTTCCCAGAGAAGCTGTGGCTGCCCCATGCCTGGAAGTGCCCAAGGCCAGGTTGAAGAGGGCTTGGAGCAGCCTGGGATAGTGGAAGGTGTCCCTGCTCATGGCAGGGCGGGTGGAGTAGGTGGTCTTTAAGGTCCCTTCCAACCCAAACCATTCCATGGTTCTGTGATACTTTTGTTTCAGAGATTCAGGGATTGTTCAAGTTGTCCCATTTGATGACAGGGAAGGCAGGAGAACCAGGACTTTGTATCCTCTGTGCAGCAGATCATGAGTTACGATACAGCTAAATTACAAGTTACACCCAGATAAGTGAACAGGGATAGTCAGTGTAGCAGTAGAGCACTGCAGTTCCCTGTTATCACTCTCCAAAGGGAACCCTCCCTGTTAAATGAGAGATGGGGAGATAAAATCAGGAAGCCTGTGGTCCAACTTTCTCACGACAGGGCAGGGAAGGGCTGTGCTGAGCAGTCACTGGCACACCTCGGGTTTCATTTCAGGTCCTCCTCCTGTTGTCTGCACAAGATCTTCCCTGCTCTTGCAGATTCATGTGCTTGTGATTAGGGAAGGCAATTCTTGTAGCAGTTAACCCTCAAACTCCTGCATCAGTCTGTGCTGTCAGTCACTGAATTTGTCTTGGCAGTGGTGATGGCTTGATAAACATCTCCCTGTCGCTCCCCCTCTTCCCTCTGCCACCACCACAGTTACCTCTAAGCCAGGTGCCTTCTTGGATTTAACCCTGAGTGGGGCAGAGCACAAGGCTGCTGCAGAGAGTGGTGTGAGTGGGGCCATGGCCTTGGATGGGGCTGTTTGTCAGCAGGAGGAAGCTCATCCAGAAGAGGAGCAGGGGCACAACTCCACCGTCAGCATTTTGTTTCCTGCTCCTCAGAGAAATTCATTTCTCTGAGCTAGAGAGGAATCCTGGGGAGCATGAGCTGTTTAAACTATTAAAAGTAGGATCTTTGCCCAGAGAAGCTGTGGCTGCCCCATCCCTGGAAGTGCCCAAGGCCAGGTTGGACAAGGCTTGGAGCAACCTGGGATAGTGGAAGGTGTCCCTGCCCATGGCAGGGGATGGAATGAGATGGGCTTTAAGGTCCCTTCCAGCCCCAACCATTCTGTGGGTACCCTGCTGTGCCTTGTCCTGTTACTGTCACTGTTCCCAGTGACATTTAGGCTGGAGCTGGGGTCCTCAGTGTGAAATGGGGGGAATTACTTTTAGGTTTTAAGAGGAAAACTTCCTGTTGGGGGTGGAGACCGTATTCTAGAGCAAAGACCAGCTCGTGGTGCTTCCAAGTCTGGGTAATGGGATGAGTTTAAGTGAGAGGGTTGGACCAGAAACAAGGAGAAACTTTCTCCTTGAGGACAATCCAACATTAGGTTATGTGGTCTCCATCCTTGGAGGCTTTGAGGGCCATCTGGATAAAGCCTGAGCAGCCTGGGCTGGCTTTAGATCTGGCCCTGCTCCAAGTGGGAATTGGGAACCTCCTGGTGTTCCTTCCCACCAGAATCACCCCATGGCTCTTAAGAAATTCACTCTGTTCTGTGCCTGATTAAAAGCAAACATGGAATTTATCCCTTCTCAAAATAAATTCGAAAGGTGACAAATGACACTGCATTTCATTTGTGACTTCCTGGGCTTGGCATGAATGGGGAAAGGCCTGAAGCTGTGTCAGGGGAGGTTTAGTTTGGATACTAGGAAAAGATTCTTTGCCCAGAGGGTGGCTGGGCACTGAATAGGCTCCCCAGGGCAGTGGGCACAGCCCCAAGGCTGCCAGAGCTCAAAGAGTGTTTGAACAAAGCTCTCAGGGACAGGGTGGGATTGTTGGGGTGTCTGTGCAGGGCCAGGAGTGGGACTGGATGATCCTTGTGGTCCTTTCCAACTCAGAATATTCTGTGATTCCTCTGGCTCGTGAATGCAGTGTAGTCCTGGGGTAGATCTGGGGTTTCTGGTGGGAACCCAGTGTCTGCTACAAGGGGCATTTATCAGGATACTCCACTCCACTAAGCTGTTAAACGATAATTAAAAGTAAAACTGTACTATGGTACCTTTTCACAAGAACCTGCTTAGTCTGCATGATGTGAAAAGCTTTATATTATAGTGCTTTGTGTGACAGAAATGGTTCAGAGGGGTTGTGAATCCCCAGCTTTCCAGTTTGCCTGTATTCCCATCAGTTACAGAGAAGGTGGCAGAATAACTTAAAATTTGCTGAAAGTGGGAAGAATTAATGCTTTAATACCCTGGTGCTGTTCTCACTGCACACTGGGCTGCGTAAGGCAGGAGTTCATCGATGTTCCTCAAGGAAACAGAGTTGTTTATCCTGGAAGTTTTTAATCCAGGCACTTCAAAGCCTCAGCAGCTTCCACTTCAGGCTTCCATGTTTGCATTTCAACCTGGATTTTGTCCTGTTTTCCCACTTGGAAGACCAAGTGTGAGCAACACCACGTAACCTGGAACACGAGGGTGATCCCATCCCTAGGTCTGAGCTGCCTGGTTGTGATCCTTGCCTTGATGCTCCTCTGCTGGGTGTCAGAGTAAGGAGCTGCTAAAGAGGGAGTGGAAACAGAGAGACACCGAGCAAAACCCGCTCTGAGCGGGGCCAAAAAAAAAATTAAGATGTGGGAAAAAAGAGCTGGTGAGTTCTGTGTAAAAGCCAAGCCCGATGTGGTCCCTCTGGACTTTGCTCTCCACCGTCCTGCTCATCAGCAGAGGGCACTGCTGCTGCTCCACTTCCCCTGGCAAGGCCTCCAGGCAGAGACGGTTGTATCCCGTATGAATTATTTTTAACACTGAACTTGATAAAGAAAAGGAGGAAAACAACGTTTCAGTGACTCTCTTGCATCTTTGCATGTGCTTTATTGTGCTGCCTGAGGTCTGACTGCTGCAGGAGGAACACAAACGCTGTGCATGGGATTTAAATCTGAGCCCTGTTTAGTGTAAGGTTTCGCAGGAGAATGAATTTCTGTGCTCTGCAAACAGGAAAGAAGGAAAGGGACTCCTGCAAAGCTCTTCCCTTTCCATCTCTCCTGTTCTCCTGAGCTATTACAAAAGCCACCCAGTGAGGTGGGACTTGATGATCTCAAAGGTCTTTCCCAACCTCGGTGAGTCTGTGATTGTTGTGCAATAAAGTTATTTTAAACTCTCAGAGTGGGTGATATTGCAGCTTTCTTCATGTCCCATCAGAGGTGTCCTAAATGTTGTTTGTAGTGCCACAAATAATGCAAACATGTCTCTTTCTTTGGTGACAGGCTGAGCTGTCCTGGCTTTCTTTGACACTCACATTTTCTTCCCAGCCCCGTGGGCTCAGTGTGGTGTCACACAGGGGTTTTACTCTCCTCATGGAGCATCTTTCCCGTGGCAAAGCTGGATCTGGACAAGCTGGAGGCAACAAGCTGGCTGTGTGAGCCCTCCACCTGCCTCCTGGATCTCTGGGTGCTACACCCAAAGAGACAACTGGGGTTCACCCTGCCCTTGGTGGGTGTTGGTTTGAACTGATTCCATCCCCTCCTGCAGCACAGCACCATTCCTTTGGGCTTGCTAGGATGGATGAGTTTCTGTGAGGTTGGATGGGTCAGTTGTGTCTCTGGGCAAGCACAGAGAGTGGGCAAGAGAAGCACCAGGACCCCTTGGGTTTTGATGGCAAGAAGCCCCAGGGGTGCTTCACCCCATCTGCTCAGGAGTTTGGGGTCACTCAGGCATTTCTCATCCAGTTATTTAATAACATTTGGATGAAGGATCCTCCTCAAGGACCCCTGGGCATCAGTCTGCACAGAGGTTTGTGCAGCACAGGAGGATGCAATTACTGTGAAGTTTGGAGCTGGGGGGAGGATGGATTCGAGGACTTTTGTAAATCTCTGTTGACACAATTTGCTACAAGACTCATTTAACGCTTGAAAAGCAACTTAGTGCTCAGACCAGCACCAAAGTGCTTCTCATTTCTTCATCTTTAATAATATAAAAGCTTCAAACTGTAGCAGGGTTTTGTTCATCTGCAGCATCAGGGTTAGGAGCTGGGTGAAGCTTTTTGGGGCGGAATGGACTGGACTTGCTGTTCTCCTGGCAAGGTCAGAGCCAGAGGGGACTGGATGAGCTGCAGTTTCTCACCAGTGAAACTCCTCTGTTTTCCAGGAGGAGGGGGAAGCTGCAGAGGCAGGAGTTTTGCTTTGTGCTTTATAAAGAGAGAATAAAAGGAAGATTAAGAGAGCAAGGCCAGACTTGCTGGTACATGTGAGCAGTAGGGGTGGGGCTGTGAGATCCGGGCTCTTTATCAGCTGATTTTGCCTTTCTTTACCATCAAACTTGAGTTACTGAAGGTCTCAACCTCCCTCTCATGGAGTTTTTCACCAGTGCTGGGGCAAGATGATGTTTGGAGAGGGGGAGGTGAGTGGTGCAGCCAAGGAAGCTCTGGAATGGGCCATTCAATTCCCTGTTCTCAGAAGTCCTGGAAGGACATTGCACAAGTCTGGCAGGTCAGGGAGGAGATTCCTGGAGATTCTCATTGCCCGATTTTGCTGCAATGCCCTTTTTTATTGCTGAGGAGAGTCGGAGGTGACTCAGCCACTGGAATACAGGGCTGAGAGTGCAATGACCCCTGGGGGAGGTGCACTGTGGGGCTCCACAGAGGCACCTGTGGCACTGGGAACTTCTTTCCTGGCTCTGAGGAAGGAGGTGACACTGTCACTATTCCCGTTCCCCAGCCTGGGATGTCGCACAGGGAGGAAGGAGAGATGATGGCCGAGTTTAACACTTTGGAATTGTGCCAGGCTCGGCCTCAGTGGCAGATCTGCAGCCCAAACGTTGCACAGGGGGGATGCTGCCAGCTCCAAACACGAGTCAGGCCACAGAAAATCATGAGACTGAGACAATCATGTGGATGTGGGTTGTTCTGCTCTGTGAAGGGAACTGGGTCTCTTGTGCCATCGAGCTTCTTGCCCTCTAGTTTGATTTTCTTCAAGTTAATTTATGATCAAACAGAGAAGAGCAGCTTTCTGGTTATCAATTTCCACTGAATAGTTTGAAATTGCTGCTTTAAGGTTATTTAACATCACAGAGTTTGATTATCCCTTGGGGTGGGGTCTTTTGCCTCTGGGAGACTGAGTATCCACAAGAACAGAAGATGCAGAAGACACTAACTCCTAGTGTAAGTCAGCATAAAGGGCACTGGGACCAAGTGAAGGGTGGATAATTCTGAGTTGGAGCTGCAAACTCATTTATATGTGACCACAGGTAGAGGCCCGAGTGCCTTGGGGACCCAGAGTTGGTGGGTGAGTTACCCCCAGTCCTGGACTGACCCTGAGCCCACTGTGCAACTGAGATAATTAGCTCATCTCTGGCCTTATTGCTGGATCTTACAGGTCTTTTCCACCCTCAGTAGTTCTGTGATCCCATGACTCTGAGGCTGTCTGTTGTGAGCCTCTTGTTCACTTTACCCCGGTGGGATGGGCAGAGGGTTGGAAGGGTAGAAGTAAGGAAACTCATGGGCTGAGATAAAGACAGTTTAATAGGGAAAGCAAAAGCCACCCACAAGTGGACAAAACAGGGAATTCATTCCCTGCTTCCCACGGGCAGGCAGGGGCTCAGCCATCCCCAGGAAAGCAGGAATCCAACATGCAACGGTGACTTGGGAAGACAAACGGCATCACTCCAAACATCCCTCCTTTCCTCCTTCTTGCCCCAACTTTATATACTGAGCATGACACCACACAGCATGGAATATCCCTTGGATCAGTCAACTGGAGTCACTTGTGTCCCCTCCCAGCCTCCCTGCCGGTGGGGTGGGGTGAGGAGCAGAGAATCCATGTGTAAGCACTGCTCAGCAAGAACCAAAACATCCCTGTGTTACCAAAATTCTTTCAAACACAGACCCAAACCACAGCCCTCTACCAGCTCCAGGGAAGAACATTAACTCTCCCCCAGCCAAACCCAGCCAATGTTATGCATCACTCAGCTCTTGCTACTGGATAAATGCTGAGCATTTTAAAATGGGGGGGAAAGAAAATTGTGGTTAGAAACTGTGTTTGGCTGCAGTGAAGAGCACATCCCTAAGGAATGGGGTGCTCTTGTGGCCAACCTGCCTCCCTGGGTCCTCCATCTCCCACCTCATGGTTTTAAATTGTCTGTGACGCTGAGCAGGGCTGAGAGTCTCTAAAGCAAACAGGATAATTAGGAGTGCTTTAAAAAAGAAAATTCAAACCCACAGAATATGCTCATTTTTTAAGGCATGACTAAGTTCTTCATCCACTTTTGAAGAGCAGCCAGCCCGGGGTTGCTCGGCCGGGCATCCCAACGCTGCGAGTGAGGGATGGGATCCCTGGGAGTTACAGCTCAGCTCGTAGGGAGAGCCCGGGGGTTCCTGCCCTGCCCTGCCCTGCCCTGCCCGCCTCAGAGCTCTGGCAATAAAACAGCTGCTCCCTTTTCCCAATCCCGAGAGGCAAAAGTGTAAAACCGCAGTGGCCACACCTCGCTCAGGCCGTGTGAGTCACCACAGGGTGACTCAGATGACGTGGGGGCATCCTTGGACTTCTCAGCTCTGAGTGCAAAGGGCTCTCAGCAACCCCCCCGTGGATGCTGAATCACAGAATGGTTTGGGTTGGAAGGGACCTTAAAGCCCATCTCATTCCAACCCCCTGCCATGGGCAGGGACACCTTCCACTAGACCAGGTTGCTCCAAGCCCTGTCCAGCCTCACTCGTCCTCACTGCAGCTTGGGTTTATTTAAGTGAAGGGATTAGCTCACATTTTGATTTGTGTATTCACTGGCTTGTGGTCAAGCAATTTTTTAATACTATGTGTCTGCTGCATAACTGGAAGCACAAAGTTTATGGCATTGGAACTGGAATAAAAGCCAGGCAAACCTTTCTGGTAAGTTTTGGAGCGTTCAAGTGAAATCCTGAAAATAGCAATAGAGGCTTTTGATGAAAATCTCCCTCGCCAAAGACATCTGGGGGGAGTCTTAGGGAGAAAGGGAAAAAACTGTGCACTAAGGACAGCCTTGTCTGTGAAGGCAGAAGTCACCAGTACCTGAAAGCATAGAATCACAGAATCTTTTAGATTGGAAAAGGGATAACTGAGTCCAGCCATTCCCTCAGCACTGCCAAGGCCACCACTGACCCATGTCCCCAAGTGCCACGTCCACATGGCTTTTAAATCCCTCCAGGGATGGGGACTCCACCACTGCCCTGGGCAGCCAGTTCCAATGCCTGTCCCATGATCACCCTTCCAGTGAAGAAACTTTTCCTAACATCCAATCTGGCCCTCCCCTGGTGCAACCTGAGGCAGTTTCCTCTTGTCCCATCAAAACCTGCTCATGAACACTTGGTGCCAGTCACTTTAATCCACTTGTGCACCTGCTTCATGTCCTCTCAAAGGCTGTTTTAGGGAGGTGCTGGAACGAGGACTTGCAGGGTCCTTCTGAAGAGCAGGGATCTCCTCCTGCCTGTGTTACAGGCTCGGGAAGCTCCAGATCCTCATGCCATGTATCAGGGATCCTTCAGCAGAACTGGCTTAAATCCTCTCTGGGTCCCTTTACCCTAAAACACCCCCCAAGACATCGTGGTGTCTATTCACTATGGGGTGGGTTGGGTGCTGTGAGAGGCAAGCTGAGCAACACTCCCTGATTAAGTATATTTCTTATATACTAATACACTTAATATATATTAAGTATATATATTAAGTATATATATATAAGTATATATTAAGTATATAATATATATACTTAATTACTGAAATTAAGGAATATATACTTATATAATAATTTAATATATATTAATATATATATTATATTAAGATATATATATTATATATATTAATATAATAATATATTAATATATACTTAATTCCCTGAAATACTTAATTCCCAACCACTCCCACAGACATTTTTACACACTTAAGTTTGGTCTGAATCCCTGTGACAAGTGTTACACGAAGCTGAAGGATGTTAAAATCCAGGCTGGTGCCTGGAGAGGAGGCTGCTCTCTCTGAAGCCCAATCTTTTAGACAAGCAGAGCTGAAACAGAATAATTTATACCAAAGTTCATTCAGACCAAAGTCAACAGATTTTCCCTTTTTTTTTGAACATCAGCTGCAGTGTCAGCTAAACCCAGTAGTTCAGCTGCTGCCTTGAAGAAGCAGTTTCTACACCTCTAATGACACCAATTAAAGGGTGGGTACCTTAATAAACTTTGGTCAGCCTTGAATTGGTCAGGCAGGTGGATTAGATGATCATTGTGGGTCTCTTCCAAATGAAATCTATTCTTTTCTATTCCATTCCATTTTACTCTTCTCTCCTCTTTCTCTTCTCTTTCTCTTTCTCTTCCCCTTCCCCTTCTCCTTCCCTTCCCCCAGGAGCAGGGTGCAGCAGACCAGAATTTCAGCACAAAACCACCTTTTCCGTTTCCGTTGCTTTAAGCTGCGGGGCCCATTGAGCAAAACTGGAGATGATTCACCCTCAACCTCAAATAAAACCGGGCTTGTTGAAATTCCAGCTGCCTCTTACAGCTTCCCAGAGCCCGTCCTCTGCCAGCCCCCGGGCTTTTTTTTTTTTTATATATATTTTATTTTTGGTAGTTTAGAAGCCAATTGTGTTTTACTGAGCTTCGCTAAAGTTGGGGGTGGTGGTGGAGCCGCGACATGCACGGACAAATCTCTTGCAGGAACAAACAGCCGGCAGTGGCTCCGGGCGGGGAGGGGATCTCCCAGGGAAGTGGGATCAAGCCGCGCGTGGAATGGACACGCGGGAGGCACAAACCGCCAGGAAACCAAGCGATTCCCTGTGGATCCCCCCCGCCCTTGGTGGTGTCACCGCCTGATAAAGGGAAACCAGGCGCTGCCCCCGAGCTGTCACGGGTCTCCCCGGCGTGGGCACCCCGTGGGTGGCCGCTCCCGGTGCCGCCCCGTCCCCGCCCCTGCGGGCGGATCCCGCCGTGTCCCGGTGCGGGAGCCCAGAGACGCCGCGGGAGCCGTCGCACGCAGGTGAGGGGATGGGCCCCGGGGGCATCCCGGGGGGATCCCGGGGGATAAGGCACGCATATCCTCGAAAAGGATGCGTTGAGGGTGCGCTCGTCCGCCTGGGAGTGGGAGGTGGGACACGCGTTCGCTCCCAGGGCGGCCGTCCGGGATGCACGGAATGCCCTTGCTGGTTTTGGGGGATGCTCGGGATAATGGTGGGGTGGGGACTGTTAAGGAGCTACGAGGCTGTTTGCGACTCGCGGGGTGCGGGGTGGCCCTGCCCGTGCCCCAAAAACCAGGCGGAGGGGTGGGAGGGAGTGTCGGTGCGCGGGAGGTTGAGGACACCCGGACACACCCGGGAAAGGCGCTGCGGGAATAGCGCCGGCGGGGAGAAAACCTGTGGCTCTTTCCCAAACAGAAGGTTTCCCACTTGGTGTGAATACAGGGAATACTCGGGGTGTTTTATGGACGTTGGCTCTGGGATGTTCCCTGCAGCCGATCCTCCCTCGGGTCGGGGAGAGCTCAGAGAACTGTGGGGGAGAGATCCAGTGAGTTCAAACTCGGCTGCCCAAATGCTGTTGGAAATTAGGGCGCTAGTCTGATGAAGAGGAGCTGAGGGGGCTCAGCCTGGAGAAAAGGAGGCTCAGGAAGGACCTTCTCACTCTCTACAACTCCCTGAAAGGAGGGCGGAGCCGGGCGGGGGTCGGACTCTGCTCCCAGGGAACAAGATACAGGACAGGAGGAAACGGCCTCAAGTTGTGTCAGAGAAGGTTTGGATTGGATATTAGGAAAAAATTCTTCACTAAAAGAGTTATCAAGCACTGGCACAGCTGCCCAGGGCAGTGGTGGAATCCCCATCCCTGGAGGGATTTAAAAGCCGTGTGGATGTGGCACTTGGGGGCAGCTTTTCCAGCCTCAGTTATCCTGTGATTCTATGCAATACATCGTTGAGGCACTGCTAAAGAAGGTGGAAGAAAACCCCTTCCCGTGGCAGCAGGCAAAAAACCCACTGGAGCATTTCCAGAGAGCTGTATCCAAGGGCTCCAGCACTGCAGTGGCACAGAGAAGAGGGTCACCACTGGGCTCCAAGCTGGCAGCACCGTTTGGTGGCAGAGGATTAGTGGGTTTTGAAGACTTTGGTTACAAATACCAAACTGGTACAAATACCAGACCTGGCCAGGGAGACATGACACTCCTGGCACCCTGTCCCACCAGGGCTGAAGGGAGCAGAACTGCTTCTCCTTGAGGGGTTGCAGGAGAACAGGGGGATCATGTGGGAACTCCCATCAGAGCAGCACCAAGCAAACCTGACCCATCTGGATCCATCCCAGGGAACCTGTCAGGAGCTCAGTGTGCACCCCCAGCTCCACCTGGCAAACCAATGGCAAAGCCAAAGGCTTGAAAAGAACCCAGAAGGCAAATAAAACCCCTGGAAGATACAGGCTGTCCAAACACTCCAGGCTGCTGGTGGAGAGGCTGCCTTGAAAACCCCATGGGCTCAGGAGAATGAGTGTTTTACTGGCAAAGGGGTTGTTTGTGGGTTGTGAAATTCGGGGTTTTTTTATTCCTGAGGCCAGGCAGCCACATCTGCTGTGAGCTTTGTGCATCTGAATGTTGCTCTCAAAGAGAATTTGCCTTCTCTGTTTTCAGTTTGGAATTTTCCTTTTCTCTCCCTGTTTCTGCCTCTCCCTTTTTTTTTTTTTTTTCTTCCCCTCTTCTCCTATGAATGCTCCCTTTGATGGGAGGAACCCAGCTCAGGCTATTCCTGTGCACAGGCAGGTGTGTGTTTGGCCCTGCAGTGGTGTGGACACTCGTCAAGCAGCTTTTATTCTGTGGCCTGAAGTGGCCAGTGTGTCCCTCCTCCAGTGCCCTCTGGCCAGTATGGAAAAATTGTGGATACACCAGAGGAGAAAGGGGACCTGTATCCATGGTTGCCACCCTCCTCTCAGCATTCCAGGCCTCCACCCTGCATGTTGTGGGGTGGCTGCGTGTCCCTGATGTGCTGTGCTGGATTTTTAGCCCCCACACAGCTCCTGTTCCCTGCTTCAGCCCCCCCCCAGGGATTCTGTTTTTTATGGGAATCTTTTCCCAGATGGTGCCTCAGGGCTGGGGAAGTGAATAACACTGGCAGTGTTGTAAGCAGTGGTGGGTTTTATCCTGAGAGCATCTGGGCTGGATTCACCCCCGAGTGTTCAGGCTGCTCATGGCAGTGACCCCCATTTATCCCACAGGTATCCAACCAGGATTTGTCCTGTGGCACCGGAGCTCTCGGCTCTGACAGGCAGGTACGTGATGGGAACTTAGCAATTTCCAACAATTGCCACTATAAACTGTAAGTCTCTTCAAAAATCTCTGTTTTTTGGATGGTGCTTGTTAAAAATGACTGAAACACCCTCTGTCCTTTCGTTTTAGGAAAAATGTCGGACGGTTTCTCCGTGAGTATGGATTTCTTGAACAAAAGAAAGGGGTGGGGAGGCCTGGAGTGGGAACCTCTGGGAAGGATGGGAACATGTCCTTGCTAACCCGTGTAAATCCCAAAATCCACTAGAGTTACATCAGCACTTACTGGCTTCTAGAAACCCCAGCCCAGGCACTCCCCTGGGGAGCAGTTTAGAGTTGAGCTCTTGCCCTGGGACACGCTGCAGGCTAAAAAGGGTGGATGTTGGAGAACTCAACCTGATCCCTGGATGACTCTTCCCCACCTAACCCTGCTCCTCTCCCTCTGTCCCCAGTTATCTGATGCCCTGTCCAACAGCAACAACCCAGCCCCCTGTGCCAACCCACCCCAGGGCTGGCCGGCCTGGGGGAACCAGCCACCGGCTCCTGGGGCATTCCCAGGGTATCCCGGAGCACCAGGGGCCTACCCTGGAGCACCAGGGGCCTACCCTGGAGCACCGGGAGCATATCCAGGAGCACCGGGAGGATATCCAGGAGCACCGGGAGCGTATCCTGGAGCACCGGGAGCGTATCCTGGAGGACCAGCAGGACACGGATCGTATCCAGGAGCACCGGGAGCACCTGGAGCATTCCCTGGAGGACCAGCAGCACCTGGGCCGGTTCCTGCCCCAGGACAACCACCCAGTGCCCCTGGATTTGGGCCTCCTCCTCCGCAGGGAGGACCAGCTCCTCCAATGGTAACAGCTCCATCATATTATAAGGGTTTCTGTCTTCAGTACCTGATTTTGCTTGGCTGTGGGAAGGACCTGGGGTTGGCCGTCCCTGGGGGATGGCAGGGGTGGGATTTGGCTTTTGACATGTTTTTTTGCTAACACAAAATCCCTGTTGTCTCCCAGAGAGTCCCCTTCGAGCTGCCCCTGCAGGCAGGACTCATGCCTCGGATGCTCATCACCATCACTGGGACTGTGAATCCCCATCCAAACAGGTACTGGAGGTGTCCAGCACTGGGGGTGGAGGGCTTTCCATGGAGCACTGCTGGGTGGAGCATGGGGGGCTAGAAGTTGCTTTCCATTCCTGAATAACACCTCTCTAGTGTACCATCAAATATTACACTAAATAAGGTGTGCAAATGCCCTGTTGATGCCCAACAGGGTGTGTGGGGTTTCCTTTCTGCTATTTTTGGGAAGCCCTTTAACAGAACCCAGGGCTTTTGTGGAAAAAGCAGTGAATCCATTATCATCTTGGCAGGTTTTCACTGGATTTCAAGAGAGGGAATGACGTTGCCTTCCACTTCAACCCCCGCTTCAACGAAGACCACAAGAAAGTCATTGTCTGCAATTCAAAGTTCCATGAAAACTGGGGGAAGGAGGAGAGGACAGCTCCCAGGTTTCCATTTGAAGCTGGAAAACCCTTCAAGGTACCATAAAACCCCTTCCCAGCTCAGTCTCAGTGTGGCAGTAGCTCCGGGAGAGTTTGGGCAACAAGATCCACGTAAGGACCTTGATACTTTTGCGCAGGAATCAGCTCCCGGAGGTGCCTCTGGGGCAGCCACCCCATGTGCTTCCCTGGCTGTCCAGCACAGCAGGTCCTACAGCACCTTCCCAGTATTCTGATTCCCTTCTGCACCTCCCCACTTCTGTTATTCCCATGGATTATGAAATCCTCCTCATGTGCAGTTGTTGGACAGGTTTCTATAATGCGTTTTCCCCATTGGCATTCCTGAGTTTTTTCTCCTGCAGAGTAGGTTTAACTCTGAGTTCTGCTTCGAGTGACTGGCGTGGTCAGGAGGAGGAAGAAAGTGGGCTAAAACACGGAGGAGGAAGAGCCCAGCAGAGTTTTGGGGAAGGCAAAGGTCACTGGTGTTGCAGCTGAGAGTTGCCGCACCAGCTCCTCCACATGCCACGGGGCTGGACTCGGCAGCAGCCTCCAGCCAGTGCCAGCCCGCTCGAGTTTGTGGCTTAAAACCTCTCCTGGAACAAATCCAACGAGGGTTTTTTTTGGCTGATTTGGATTTTATTTTTTTTATTTCAGCTCCAAATCCTCTGCGAGGCGGATCACTTCAAGGTGGCCGTCAACGACGCTCACCTGCTGCAGTACAACTTCCGCGAGAAGAGGCTGAACGAGGTCACCAAGCTCTGCATCGCGGGGGACATCACCCTCACCAGCGTCGTGCCCACCATGATTTAGCCAGGGGAGCGAGCACTCGGTGCTCCTTTTGTGGTGTAACAAAAGTGCCTTCTCACGTGACTACTTTGAAGTAATAAAACGTTTTCACAGGTGAAGTTTGTTTTCAATGAGATCTCCAAAGACGCGACACCCTCCGGGCCAGCTGAGTTCAGCTGGGGAAGGAGCTGAATTCCTGCTGTAGAGACAGAGGAACAACAAGGAGCAGTTTGATTTCTACAGACAGGAGCACTTGGGAAAGCAGCCTGTGGCATTCTGTCCTGTGAACTAGGGCAGCAATCCTCTAGGAAGCACTGGAAAACAGGGATAACTCGAGAGCCTCTGAGCCTGACCAGAACGAGGTATTTCAGGAGGGGGTTCAGAGGTGGAGGAAGGAAAATCTCTCCATTAGACTGAGGCTGGAAAAGTCTCCCCTCTCTGCCCCAAAGGCCCATCTGCACAGTTGGTGGCCCAAACCAGGGTGTTCCTGATTACTCCTCCCTCCCAAGGGAGATCCAATTCCTACAGGTGTTACGTACTCCACGGAGCAGGTCACGAGCCCTGTGCTCCTCTCCACTCCTCACTCCTGGAAGAGTCCAGACTGGTTTCAAGGGTGGGGAAGTTTATTGGCAAAGTTCACCTCGTGAGTCAGGCTGGTAAAAAAAGAAAACAGAAGTATGTTCCCTCTGCTGTGAGTCATTCCAGCCTTGTCTGGAAAACAAGAACAGCTCCATGGCCACTACTGAAATTTCCAAAGATCTCTTTGATGTGTCTCATACTGTTTTATAACAGTTGCTTCTTTTATTCTTGGGGATGCCAAGTTACAAGGAGAGTCCTTAACATTTCCAGCAGATCCAGCAGCCTAGAGCAGCACTCTGCTACCATCAGCACAGAGAAGCTGTGGCTGCCCCATCCCTGGAAGTGTTCAAGGCAAGGTTGAAGCAACCTGGTTGAGTGGAAGGTGGCAGGGGGTTGGAATGAGATGATCTTTAAGGTCTCTTCCAACCCAAACCATTCTGTGATTCCACATGTCAGGAATCCCTCTCACTGTGCTGATGAATGACCAGAGCAGGCAAGTCATTAAGAGCTACCTGAAACTATCTGTATAACTGAAGTTTAGTACTCAAAAAAGGGGATTCCAGCACACATCAGCTTCCTCTCTTTATTTCAGTGTAATCAGTACACAACTGCCACGTTAAAACTTCAACCAGACTAACCCTTTTCTGGTGAGGGGTTGAATTATTTCTGCTTGGTTTGGAATCAAGGCTGGGTGGAAGAATGTGTATGTTACACTAAGGTCACCTGTACAAGAAGAAGCCCAGTGAGGTATTTCTTAAAAATACAACAACTGGTGGTATTTTAATACTACCCCCACAAATGCAAAATCTGTATAACTGACACACTCCTTATGCACAAATATGTTACAGTCTGGGTAGGGAATGCACAAGGAACAAGATGAGAGAAGAGGCTGAGTTTAAACATGTCAAAAACTAAGGAGAAAATACAGTTTAGCTTGAAGGTACTTAAGATAATCAATAGAAAACTGTGTCCTTAAAGGAAATAATAAACAATGTCCACTTTAATACATTGCCAAGAAAAGGTATTATCTGACTATGAAATCCTTGTTCTGAGACAGTTTCTAATATTACAAAGCCAGTAGGAAAATTTCCCCCAGGAAAGAATTACATGAATCCAACAGTGCCACAGCTGGTGCTGAGGGTGTTCACACACCAAACTCTGGAGCCTGAGGGTGCAACAGAACCCTCAGAGCATGGACAGAGCATGGAGCAGTGCTCTGGGGAGGGAACAGGCTGGGTCTTACCCCAGAAGGTGCCCTCCCATGAGGAACAGGGCACAGGCACAGCCAGTCTGGTAGGCTCCTTGTAATAACAACAAATCATGAGGTAAAGCCAGGACATAAAAGTTTAGAGGTGAGGAGTTTTACAGCCTGAAGGAGACGGGAAATACATGAAATGATACCAACATAAAAGTATTTCGGGTTGCAGTCAGAATTTACAAGCACTGCATACAGCAGGTATCACCAGAACACAGCCCACTACCAACATACAGCAGTGCTTGGTGCACAACAACTGCACCATAAAACCTTGCAAAACCCATTATCAGATCCATGACTACAGGTACCCCTTCACTCCCAACACAGTTCCAGGGTAGCAGTCTGTGTTCCAGGTACCCTCTGTGGGTTTCTCCCTCATAAAATGTACGTAGTTTGCATTTTAAGTCACTCTTCATTTATCCCCGGAGGGGACAACAGGAGAAAATACAATGAGGTCACTGAACACTTCAGCTGCTGCAAACTTCTGGGCTTTGGTCTTCACTGGAGTGAAGGGAAGCTCAGCATCCAGCATTGGCTGTGGGAGGAATCAGTGTGGAGTCAGTGCTTGAGGAACAGTTAGTCAGAATCCTGGACCACTGGAAGTACCACGACTTTGCTATGAGGAATTTTACAAGCTTATTTCAAGGCATAACATAAGTGAGTACACGTGGTCTGTGTTGAAGACACTCCTTACTTAAATCACTAGGCAGTATTTTAAAGAGGATTTTTCACAAGAAATCCTACACCCAAATTCTATTACCTTTTTGAAAGTCTTTGCACACTTCTCCCTGTTGAATCTCACTTCCAGCCCTAAATGTTAAAGCGATTAAAAAAAAAAAAAAAGTTGGAACAGACTTGAAAAATTTCAGGAAGAAAGTGGAGGAAAACCAGTCTGTTCATTATGTTAATGAATATCTACAAGGAAATTTGCAAGAAACATAATTTAAAGGATCAATCTGATAAGAATCGGAAGTTATTCTGTTATAAATGTCTTGATTCATCCTACACTCATCATGAGCAATAAGGAATATATCAGTGTGAGCAGGGAGGCAGCTGGATTGTGGTTTGTGTTCCCAGTTATATGAATTGCCTTGATAATATCTTTAGGAGTTTAATTTTCTTTGTGCAGAAACCGAATCTGTAGCAAAGGTTAACAGCACTGGAACATGCAGCTTGTCTTAGTCAAATAAACTTGAAGGTCAACTTACCATATCTAAAGGATTCCTGTCATTGGATGTCAAATCACTACAGGAAACATCTGAAAAATAAGAATATTTCATTTTTTAAAAGAAGATAGTCTGATGCTGCCAGAGTTGAAAAAAAAAAACAACAAAGGTATTGCTTTCTGCATCTTAAAAGAAACCACGGGAGGTTTTGCTAACAGCACACATAAAACAAGCTGACACTGACAGTGATTTCAAAGATAATATTTAGATTATCATAAAACCTTAGAATAACCATAAGGCCCCAGCAATCCCACCCAAACCACACTCTGCAGCTCTAAGAAATGCACCTGTTTGATGGATTTTTGGTTCTCCAGACTGAGCAAAGTTTGTCTCCGTGCCGGGATCTTTCTCCGGGCTGCACATGGCAACGTCTTGTCCTTGCTCTGCAGCAGAGAGTTCCATCTCTTCCATGCCATCCATTGCTTTGGATTCACTGCTAGAATTTTCCAGCACCTGAAAAATAGGGATTTTCACTGTCCCCAGCCATGTCATTGTTATGCCAGAACAAATCCACCCATCTAATCTACAGGTTTTATGGACAATTCAGAAGAAACAGAGTTTTAACTCCAGGGACTGTACAAAGCACAGGCAGTGATCCACTTCACATGAACTGTTTCCCAAGCCTGAAAATCCCTTCAAAAGTATAAGGAAGCTCTTCCACAGGAAAGAAGATTCTGAACTTCGAGTGCCAAAAACATTGTGAGGATGTTCCCTGGTGAGACTTTTCCTCGAGGAAAACCTATCAGCAATGCTGACTCCCCAGAGAGTGACAACACCAACAAGCAGTTTCTCATTTGACAGAGAAAAGATGAAGTAAAAGGCACAAGAAAAAAAAAATCAGTGACCAAGATTTTTATATAAATATATAGTTATTATATATATGGGGATGGGAGGGGCAATGACTGCTGCAGTCATGCACAGATCCAAGCAGGACCAAATAAAAATAAGATATTCCATTTCCAATTAAAGGTACTAAAGGATGATTAACTCCAAAGCACTGGCTTTCACTGAGTAGCACAGTATCACATAAACTATGGAGGTTGCATTCTTGGTTTTTAAAAATTTTTTAAAGTCTATTAAAGCACAGGTGATGCCACCAAGTCCTCAAGACATTTCAGGACACGGATTTCTGATCCTTGGATCAGTAACACAGTTCTTACTGTAATTTAAAGAGAATAACAGCCCAGTGCTGTGCTGGGGCAGCACGAGGACCAAGAGTGCTGCTGTGTTTAGTCATGGTCCCCAAATGCAAAAGCATTTACAGAATTCACACCAGAACAGAGGCAGTGGACTTCACATTGCTTGCCCACTGCCAAGTGTCCTCATGCAGCAGCCAGGACCTCCCAAAATACAGCTCCAAACTGCAGGTCCCCAAACTGCAGCAGTCCCTACCTGTGTACACACTGAGAGGGACAAAGCAATACAGAGGATATCTAAGTGAGGATTTGATCAGAAATCCAAGTGTCTGGGGATAATCAACAGGCCTTTTTTCTTTGCTGATAATAATAGAGTATTTAAAGCACGTACATGAGCTATGCATGACTTACCTCACTTCCCTCTGCTCTGCTGGCAACAGGACAGATTTCTTCTTCTGCAACCATGGAAATGCTGGAAGAGAAACCAAAATATTTTCATTCTTCTCAATCATCTTCATCAATCACCTTCAATCATCTTTAGACTCGCCCACCTTATGATTTGTTCTGCAATTCTGCTGGCATGGCTGGCACTGGTGAGTTATATCAAACTTTCTGGGCAAACAATTAACTTCTACCCCAGCAGCAAAATTACATTTGGGCAAAGCTCTTAATATTTGCTTAGGGGAAGGAAAAGTCACAAGGACTTTGCAACCTTCATCACTGCCAAATTGGAATAACATTTAAAGGGTATGAATATCATGTCTTTCAGTCAAAACTATACAATTATTTGTACAAGGTTAATTAAAAGCTGCCTTAACATGCCTACCTTTGTTCAAGAACACCATCGGGGAGTTTATCCAATGGGGGAGTTTTTGCAGTGGGAAATTGGTCCATTTTCAGATTTTGTGGTGTTTGTTTTGCAGTTGCATCCTCAGGGTCACAGAGAGCAGAAGGAGTGTTTGGAAGCAAAGTTCTACGGGATGATCTTGGAGTTGTTTGTTTTCCAGGAGTCCTCTGGGAAGATCTGTGAGGGGTCTTTGAAAGCAAGCCTGAAAAATGTGTTTAATTTTTCATTACTACAGCAGTTTCCAGAAGCTGAAAGGAACTGATCATTATGATTCTAGACAGAAACATGATTGTTTTCTGCTTGCTGAATTGTCTTATGCAAATATTATATTGAAATCTTCTATACCCTGCAAGGAGAAATGGAAATTATTAACTTCCACCTTTCAAATTTGGTAATTTTAATAGAATTAGAAAGGCAAAGATTCAGAACTGATGTTTATAACAGATTCTCTGCTGGAGTTTGCTTAAACCCAGTGTTGCTCAAAGATTTCAGGAGTTCTCTACTGACAAGAGGTACACAAAAAAACCTGCTAGTTGTCTGATGAGAAGAGGGATCTGCACAAAATAAATAAAGGGGGAATTTAAAGTCAAATTATGAACTAGAAATGGGAGAGAAGCAGAATGGCTCCCAAGGAGCCTGGCTGCACATAGATGTCAATAAGATACTTAAAATGAAGTTTTATTTTGAGCACCTGTTAAACCCCCCAAACTATTAAACAGCTTTTATAGCAAACTGGATTATGTTACAATCTTGTTAACCATGAACAAAGATTATGGGTAGACTTTATTTGCAGCTCTGAAGACAGCACTGCAAGAGGTTTAGTTAAACATAAAAGATCCCAATTCCTGTCTTACAATTAGAGGACATCAGCTGGCACTGACTTTGATGAGGAGGTTTGTCAGCTGAACCTGGGAACACTGAGATTAGAATTTCATTATTAAACTTATGCTGGAAAAAAAATGAACCAGCTATTTCACCCCTCTGTCTGAGCAGGGATTTCATGCTGCCATAACCACTCAGATCAGCACATTCATGTACAACAATTTACTTTGGGGCCCTGATGTAATTAGTCACTGGTTGAAATACTGTATCCAGCACTGGAAATCCTCTGTCCACCCTGGACTTGTATCCAGCACAAACAGCCCAATTCCTCTCCCCAGTGAAATGCATTAAACCCTCTTCAGCACTTTCAGGTCACAGAAATCACGATTAAGTTTCACCCACCTGAAAAGTTTTTCACAGGGCTTTCAACTCTGAAAAATCCCGCTTCAAAAACCACTTTTTCTGCTTGTGGCAGTGTCTCCCGATGTGCACCATCAGCAGCTCCCTCACACTTCATTTTCTCCCTCATGGCTGCCTTCACAGAAGCCAGGCGGCTCCGGGCAGCAGCTCTTGCAGCTGCTTCCAGCTTTGCTTTAGGCACTCCACCTGGAACAGCCTTTTTCTGGAATGGTAAGAAAGGTCAGGTCACACCTGGAAGCTTTGGATAGGAGCAATTACACATGAACACCTGCAGAGCTGCTGGTCCCACAGAGAGCACCGGGAAAAAGGAGGCTCAGGGGGGGCCTTTTGCTCTCCACAACTCCCCAACAGGAGGGTGGAGCCGGGCAGGGGGTTGGTTTCTTCACCCGCGTAACAAGTGACAGGATGAGAGGAACTGGGCTTAATTTGCACCAGGGGAGGTTTAGATTGGATATTGGGAAAAATTTCTTCACTGGAAGGGTTGTCCAGCCCTGGCACAGCTGCCCAGGCAGGGGTGGAGTCCCCATCCCTGCAGGGATTTAAAAGCCGTGTGGATGTGGCGCTTGGGGTCAGTGGTGGCCTTGGCAGTGCTGGGGGAACAGTTGGACTTGATGGCCTTAGAGGGCTTTTCCAGCCTCAACAATCCTATGCATCGAGGTCTCTGCTCATCTCCAGACTCTCTTGGACTGCCAACCAGCTGTTAAGGTTAGTCTGTGATGACAATATTGAGAATTTTTTTTCAAACTGAGTCTGCAGTTCAGAAACACCCCATACGACTTTTGTTCCCAACAAATCCAGTAAGATATTGGAAACACTGGGATGCAGGGACTCCTAGTGGCAGGGACATAATGCAGCCACAGGACAGGTTCCAGGCAGGTAGTGAAGTCTTTCCTGGCATTCAGTTTTTCAAGGGAATTTTTGTTTTGTACCACCTGTAGGGTTCTGGCATTTATGGGCAACTCCCACAGACCACAATCCCTCCGGTTTCCCATGCCTGGAGTTTCTTATCAGCCTTTGTATCACTTTTATGATCAATTAAGCAAGCTCCAGGAATTGGACAGAGTTTAGGCAATTCAAATATAACTTGCTTCAGCCAGAAGCAATTAAATATTGCAAACCAAAGAGCAGATAAAACAACTCATTTTGCAATAAGCACTAACTTATTTTGGACTGTGTCAGATCCATTTGTGCTTAGAGAAGTAGCAGTTTAAAGCCACCCATGGTGTTGGCTTGCTGGGACACCATGATAATTTAGCATTCCCTGCTTAAAACTTGCAGTCACTCCCAAATTTCCATGTGGTTTCCTTTTCAGTTAAGTCAGTGTCAATGCTAGTGGCCCACATAAAGTGTAAAGGTAGGTTTATATCCTAAATTTACCAGGTTTATCTTAGTAGCATAGAACCTAATGACTCAAAAAAAGTCATTGTTAATTCTTAGTTCCAATCTTCCCAGCCAAAAGAGGAAACTAGCACTACAAACACCAACTGACACAAGTGCACGTGGGAGATGCAAGGGAGAAAGGTGCCTCCTGAGGGAGATCTCACTGAATATTTGAACTTTAACATCTAAAGAAGCCCTACAAGACGTGCTTTAGGGGCTATTCATACCTTGACAACTGCTTGGCTTGGGACATCAAGTGGCTGCCACTCGTTGTCTTGAAGCTTCTTCAGATTATCAAATTTTTTATTCACATCTTCAATCTATTGGAAAGCCCAGAAAAAGTCCAGGTTTCATGTTCAAGACTTACCAGGCTTGCAGCAGAACAGTGCTTCAGAAAATCAGATCAGAGTTTTGAGCACAGTTAATGCATTCAAGTACTTTTGATTTAAACACAGAAGCCAATTAAGCCACCAACTGATAGGAAGTATTAACTGTTCTCCTACAGTTGCCATGAAGGTCACACCACCCACACAACCTTCAGTTTGGAAGGCAAGCCTGGTCTCACTTCTGTAGCTTGAAGGTTCGTAGGGGAAGTCTAGAATTATTTGGTTTCAGATCTAAAATGAAGGAGCTGGTTCTGGTTTACACCCTGTTTTCACCCTGAACCCAAGCCCCTTGACAATGGTCACATTTAAAGAAAGCAAAAGAACACATTGCACAATAGTCTTTATCCCAACAAGCACAGTTTCCATTCTGCAGGAAACAATATCTCACATATCTCTGAAGAAGAAGATCAAATCTTTCCACAGGGAATTCAAAAGCTATGACCAGGACCATAACAAATCCATCTTTGCATTTAATTTAACGAGTTACAAATTCCTTTGTTGAATGCTGATTTACAAATACTGTTGAGAGCCCTTTTGATAATTTAGAATATTATATTTCATTCTGAAACCAATGAAGGCATCAACAGAGGAAAAGAGATGAAGGTTTTCTACCACCTAAGCTCACCCCTAAATAGGGTTCTTGTAGTTTCTGCATTATTCTCATACTGAAGCATGGAACCCCTACTTTTCAGGTGAGCTCCAGGAATTTTCCAAAATCTCCCAGCTTTTGGTCCAGATAGACATTGACTGTAGCCTCACTCCAAACCAGAATAAAATTTGGCTACACACCTTCATTCCAGAGACAGACAAGATACACAGGCCACAAGAAGACACAACAAAAGAACTGGTCCATGAATCATAAATCAGAGTAGACCAACTGCTATTATTCATTGTCAGAAAGTGTTAAACAAGGATCTGCATTTTTTACATTAAAAAATAAAAAGCAATCTGAATATTAAAATAGTTTCAATCCACGGTTTGTAAATAACTCCATCAGTTTTATTCCAGTGGGTCAACATGCAAGTACATACCTGAAAATTAATCATATCCCAAAATCCATCCAGGTCTGTACACTTTGTTTCTTTTTCACCTTGTTTAAATTCACAATTATCAACCAGCCCTTCAAACTGTTTGAACCTTTCTTCTATCAGCAGTCTTGTCTGACCAACTGTGGTGTGAATCAGGTCTTTAGCTTTAGCAACAGGAAAAAAAAAACCAAAGAGCATATTGGAATAATCCCTCATTTCACAGTTGATTTAAATCGAGTATTTGAAGAGTCTGGAATTTGTTTGTGGTTTGAACTATGTTCCTCTACTGCAAACCTGCAATATAATTCAGATGGAGCATCCCTACCCACCGACCTGGTCTAAACTTGCTTCTTTCAAAAAAATCTCGAAGCATTAATGAGTCACCTTCATTTTCCCAGATAAGGGCACTTATTCTACATTGAAAACAAATCTTATTTTTAAAAAAATCAGCTTGGTTAGAGTCCATGCATTTAAATACACTCCAAACTGACAACAGAACACCTGTTTTGATATGCACTTTGTTCATGTCATCAGTCACCATCACATCAAGTGCTACACAAATTTTAGCAGTAGCAGACCATGACTTTTTGTCTCGAGGCAGACACAGTTCTAAACTTTATCCAATACAGCTTTTATTAAGTGCTGCAGACAGCGCTATTTATCAAGTAACAGACACATGTACTTCCCTCTGTCCCCTTCAGTTCCCACAACACCCCTTTTAGGGCCTATTGCAGCCCACTCTTACCATCCTCTGGAATGTCCAGCTCGAGGTTTCCATCCCACTGGAGGCACTGAGAGAGCAGCCTCTCTGTCTGAGTCCGAAGAATGTTTCTGAAAATAAAGGGATACAGAAAAACCAACGTTTTGGAGAATTTCCTGATTTGTGGCTGTTAATGGTGACTATCCTTTTGCTTTCAGAGAAGCCACAGTCTTTGAGCAGAAGTCATTAGATTGTTTTATTTTGCTGACTGGCTCAGAGGTAATTTCTTTTTTACTGCTTTCAAGCTCGTGTTCCTCTGGACAAGGTGTTAAGTCTCCAGAATTTTCTATTCTTCCCTTGCATTAACAGTACAAAAGGGAAGACAGGAAGGTGTGCCTGCTCAGGTCACTGCTGACAGACCCCCATCACCACTAAATTAAGCTGATCTTTACAAGCTGTCTCCTTACTCATGTTAAGGACCATCAAATGGACATCAGGGAAGTGAAACAAGTGAACCCAAACCTGAAATAGGGCACATCGTGCTCTTGCTCTCCTGTATCATCTGACTTCCCTCCAAGTGCTGTTGAGACAGGAGTTGTTTCATTTGATCTCTGAGTGGAAGTTTCCTCATCTGATTCACCTGCTGAAAAATAAGGAAGGAACTTATTCAGAATCCAGTGATAATTAAAAACATTGGAACAAAAAAACTAAGCGTGAGCTTCCCTACCTTCTTCTTCTTCCGAACTTGTGGTCATTTGCTTTTCTTGAATGCCTCTAACAGAAGGTAGAATTCGACTTCTTAAATTAGGATTTTGTGCTTTAGTTTCACTGGATTTTTCATTTTTTTTGCTGCAAAGAAACAAAAGTACATTTAGAGCTAAGACACATTGAGAAGTTGATATCAAATATGGCCAAATCCACCGAAATGTAGTTTAGAAGGCAATCCTCCACCCAACACTAGAGAACTCAAGCAAATCTTATTAAAATTAATAAATCTGTGCAGAGGGATATAGGGCAGAGGCCCCGATAGCTGCTTCTAAAGTATGGACAGAATTAAGGATTATATCCATATTTGCTGCTGTATTAAGTCCACATTTAATCAGTGAGACCAACCATGATGATCAGGTGCTACAACCCCACAACAGCTTGTTCCACAGTGAATCTCACACAAATCTTGTGTCAACACATAGAGAGGTTCACTTGCATTTTAGGCCCCTTAGAAAGAAAAAAAAAAAAATCTTACACTGGAGATTTTGAGAAATTCCAGAAAGCAGTGGGTGTCAGAAAAGCCTTTGCACTTGAAGGAGTCATGGGTTTAACTTTGTAGTTCGCTAATTCGCTCGGTGGCTGAAACACAAAGTTCCCGGGTGCAAAAGAGCACGTTTTGGGTCTCCCTGGAGCAGAATTGTTGTTTTCCACTGAGGTTTGTTCTTGCTCCAGCTCTACTGGTGTTGAATGTTTGGAATCAGCTGCAGGACCTTCTGCCCCTGGATCCACTTGAGCATTTTTCTCCACTTCAAGTTTAGAAGGAATTACCTGTAACAGCATAAATAGACAAATCAAATTATTACATCAATCGTTTGCTACAGGAAATTATAACATGAATTATAACATGACTGTCTGAAAGCCACCAGGAAGGGAACAGTTTCAGGTAGGTCACCTTCTACAACAGCACACCTCTACAGAAGTGAAGATTTACCAGCATTTTTGACACCTGCAAATCATTCTAGAGACAGGAGTAGCACTTCTCTACAAGGAATGCAACAATCCACTCAAGGGGCTAAAGCAGAACAACCTCACCTACCAAAACAATAATTACAATTAGCAAATGCTTGCTCCCACTGCTAGAAAAAATGCTTTAAGGTGATAAACTCCTCAAGAGGAGAATTACTGGCTCCAAATCCAACTAGCCTGTTGAATAATCACAGTTTACTCACATCCTGCAATCCAAAGGCTGAAAACCAAGCTGAAATAGGCTGATAGCTGAGGAATGCAGCCCAAGACAAGTGCAGTTGGGACCAAAGAATGTCATTAGAGGAGAAAAAAACTAAACAGTAAGTTGAATCCACATTCTTATGAGATGTGTGGACAGACAGTCACACAGAACACACTTCTGAGATACCCAGTTGAGAGACTGGTAGCCCAAACCAGCCAAAAGAACTTCGGCTGTTTTTGAAGAAAACAGGCATCTTCAATCCATTGAAAGTCTTGTTTTACTTCAGTGACCCCTGGTAGGAATTTAAACCTTGAATTCTGCTTTGAACACACTTTTTCAAAGGAGATGACTTTGTGGTTACAGCAAGTTTATCAAGTGGCAGGGACTCCTGCCTGGGAAGAGGTATTTGTCTAAGGAAGATATAAGTGCTCTTACCTCCTGTTTGTGTGTGATTGCACAATTTCAAGAGAACACTAGAGCACACACAGGTGCAGTTATGGAAACAGGAACAGAGATGGGATGTGTGAGAGGGAACAGTGGAGTGCAAGGAAGGAGAAAAATCATTGATAGAGGCAGAAACATTGTCATAGTGATGACACCATGAACCACAATGACTGCCTTGAGTTATAAATCTTGTCTGCCTTGCAGAGAGTAGCATTTCAGCTTTATTTTTTGGTGGTTCAAAACCTAAAAATGTGTTTATTTCTTAGCTTCTAGAGTCTCAGATTGTTACCCAAGATGGAAAGGATTCAAGGCATGCTTCAAAAAGGAATCAACTGCACAAAATTCACAACTGTTTGATTAAATCAGCAAGAGAGTCTTTTTTTTTTATTTACTAGTTAAAACATCGAATGTGAGATATGCCATGTAAGAACTTCTTGTCTATTTTAAATCATTGTGCAGTTAGTAGTCAAGTCATTCATCAATCACATCCATGTACATGGTGGGATTCTTAACACTGTGCTGTGCAGGACCAGGAGGTGGACTTTGATGATCCCTGTGGGTCCCTCCCAACCCATGGTATTCTATAATTCTATAGAAGCACTAAATTTGAGCTTAATTTTCAAAATATGGCAGTATAAATACATACAGCTTCTTCCCAAAATCTAGCTTATTAGTGAATTTATTACGTCTATGCTTGAACATTTATTTCAGCTACAGTGACACTGACTGTTATTGGCTTTTAAATCAGTTTTACTGCTTTTCCATTTCAGATATTAAACAACCTACCTTCGTGGTATCAGGTCTGACAGCTTGCTTCTGCTTCCCTACATTTGTTGTCTGTCTCTGTGACTGGTTACCTAGAACAAGAGAAACTCCCAGAGGTCAAAAAGGCACCTGATTAAGGTAAATCTTCCACCAAAAGACTGCCATAAAAATCCAATTGCTAAAGACAGGGAGAGATTGCTTTTCTTCTTAAGTGGGAGGTGGCTGGAGGGAAGAAAGAACATTGCAAAAGTTCATTCAAAAGAAAACCTGGCCCAGGATTTAATAGTCTAGTAAGAGATGCATCATCAAGAAAGGCAAACAGATTTATTAAGTCATTAGTCTTTAGATGTTGTCATATACTAAATATAAAAGTCACTTTATTTCCTCAAAGGTTGAAGAGAGAATGTCAGGCCAATTCAAGCCCAGATTTTTAATTTCTATATGGATTTCTGTTGGTGAATTAAATTCTAGTAAACAGGCAAACATGGACAAAGAGCAATTCCTGACCTGAGGAACAAAGGCTCTCATCTCACCCAGAGCTATCTGTTCCTGATCCCACATTTAATAATCATATGTCCATAAACAGCAATACACCAAAGTGGCAAATCTTGACCAGTTCTGGCTTTGTTCTGTGGGTCTGTAATTACCATGTGGACACTGATGCTCCACAGTGATGGATTTTATGGGAAACTGTCCAATGCTGGTTTCAACATCTTGGTTTAAATATTGGAAGAGAGTTCCAGATGAGAGTCTAAGTGATAGACTGTTCAGTCCTTTTCTTACATGACAATTTGGCATGATTTAGGCACAGCCTAAGTACAGCTGAGCCACACAACTCACTGCCTCACTTACCTGCAGTAGCAGCAGTAGCTGTTGGTTTGAGCACCTGCCTGGCTGCAGAGGCAGCTGCTCTGGTGATCCTCACATTTGAGGCTGACTGGGCTGCAGTCTGCAACACTGCAAGAGACAATAATTCCAGAGATTTCAGGAAGCTGCACTCAAGTAATAACTGAAAGTTCAAATTTTGAAGAAATCAGAAAAGTGCACAAGCAATTATCAGTTGCATTGGTTTGCCAGAATGAGCAGGGCTGGGGGTTTTTGTCCTTCTCCACGTTCCCTGCAATCAGAGTCAGTGCCATCCCTGTTGTACAGATGAAGCTTTCTAGAACAATAACTTTGCCATGGTTATTTGCACAGCTGGAAGCTTAAGCAAACCATCAGTGTAACAAAGTGATGCCCTGGCTATTATAGGACACATTTCCAAAGTCAGAATTTAATGTAAGTTAACAAAGCATTCTTAAGAATAATTGCCTCTGAAATACTTTATAAAATATGAGAAGTTCATGCACCATATCACCCATCTTAATAATTTTCATCTTTGTGTTTTAGTACTGTTTCTAATAGCTTTTAAAAATGACAGCATTTTCCTGCACAGAAAAATTTCATGGGGGCTCTTTATTCCCTACTCTGCCTTCCTGCATTTGCCTGAGATCCAGTAGCCCCACTTGGTTACTGTTATTCATGTCTTTAATGTCCAGCTGCCATTCTGCAGAAGCTAAAATGACAAGCTGGGGAAAAAAATTACTAGATAAATAATTATAACATTTGATTTATCAAACATTCACTTCACAAACGTTTTTATACTGGTGTTTCATAGAATCACAGAATGGTTTGAGTTGGAAGGGACATTAAAGATCACCTCGTTAAATACATATATTGCATGTCCTTGATTCAGCACAAAAGGAATAATCAATTCTAGTGGATGACAATTTCTCCAAATTTAAACATTTTAATTGTTATAACAAACAGTGATAATAGATCTTTTCAGTGTTCACTGAAGGCACTACTGAAATTTATTTAAAGGTCTGCTGCTTGCTGACTTAATTAGATTAATGATGTGAAAGTCATTTCACTCTGAATTAGTGAATATCTTGAATTAACATCAATATTCCACATGACTTGGCTGTATCTACTTAAGGCACAGACATCACTGGGCTGTGAGGAAGAATTTCTAATCAAAGCTACTCCCCTAAAGGTGGCATGGATTTTTTTAGCTGTTCTTTCTTTAAGAAATATATTTAATTGTCACACAGAAAGTGACAGAAACAGAAAGGACTGTTTCAAAATACAAAAATGTAAGATTGTACTTGTCATTTTTTGAAGAAGACAATCACACATTCACTCAGTTGCCCTGGTGTGCACCAGCAGTTTGGGCTCCAGGCTCCAACATCTTATGCTGATGTGCTTTACCAGCAGGCTGTCCTTTTCCAAACCTTTTCCAATGCTGAATTACACAAGTATTTTCACTGAGAGATCTGACATCACTGTACAGATGCATCTGTCTTCAGTACAGACAGAAGACAGACCTTAGTGAAAATATTTACAGCTCATACAAACAGCTATTTTTCAGGCTATCCACAATACCAAGGAAAAATAGTGCTTTCCTTATGTCAGCTGCTTTTCATCTTTCCAGATGAAGTCTCTTGCTCTTCTGTGACAGCAGCAGTTGCTACCTGTGATATTCCTCTCAGAGGCAAACAGAAAGCTCTGCACAGCTCCAGGAGCTAAGGCAGCTGGCAATCATGCAATCCTGCCCACTGACCTGTTTCTTTTCCCTCTCCTGGGGTGAATAATCATAACCAGGAATGCCAGTACCCTGCATTCCATTTCCCCCAGCCTATGGAGGCAACAAGCACATGAGATCCCTGGATGATCTGTTAGCTTGTCACAGCTGGTAGGAATGGTCATCCTCGAAAACTCCTCATTTCCTACACCCAAAAGCAAACCAGCAGCATCCTTTCACAGGCTCAGATGTAAGGATCATGCTACTTCCACACCTTTCTCTTTCTCAGCCCCTTTGGCTGTGCCCATCTGTTCACGTCCTGCTTGTGCGGGGCGCGCGCTCTGCCCGTGGGCACTGACCTACAGGGAAAAACAAAACAACATTCCTTCATGAAATATCAGACTTCCAGAAATTCAGCAGCCCAATTTCCTTCCTCATCTCTCTATTCTAGCTCACAGTAAAACAGAAAGTCAAATAATTTGGCACAGAGGGCTTTAAAAGGCAAAGAGACGCTATTGATAACTAAACCAGGTTGGTTTAGACATGTGTTAACATCCATTATCCAACTAGTTAAGAAATTGTCAGAAAAAGAATGAAGAAAAATATTTAAAATATTTATTATGAGATGAGGTGCCAATTACTGCCACATCTCAGTACACACTGGGTTTCAAAAATCAATTTAAAAAAAAAAAAATAAATCAATATTAACTCAGTTGTCCCTTTGTAAAGTTATGACTGGAATTCCTTCAAATACACTGAAGTTTTGTAAAGTAAGATTCAAAATGCAGCTTCTTTTACAGATTCCTGCTGGTGAAATTCCTTGCCAGAACCTACTTTTTTTATAAAATTAATAGCACAAGGGACTGCCATGCTTCACAGTAAAAATAAAAATTACTTTAGTGCTGGCATGTGTGAAGAATTAACTGATTCTTACAATATGTGACAGTTCAAGGGGGATTGCACTGGGTTCCCCAAGCCAAACCCAAAGTCTGTAACTTCAGTCTCACCACCACCTCTACACATTTGCAGTCCTTGCTGGCTACAGTATCTTGAAAAATTTGACTGAAAAACTGATCCAGAACTTGTAAAGATACAACCCTGAGTTATGGTCTGAAATGGCATCCTTCTCTAAATTTATTCACTGAGGTTTATATATACATATATAAAAAAATCAAACCGTAGAGGATTTAGGTGCTGTTGGTATCAGGGTTGGTATCAGAGATTTTCCTTCTTGGATCTTGGCCCTTGATCGTGTCATCCTTCCAGAGAAAGCAGGAGCTGCCTGGAAACATCCCCAGGGAAACAAGGGTTAATATACTCCTTTCCCCTCTCATCACTGTGAGAGTGAGCAAGAGGCATAAACGTGGAAAAAACAATATGTCCATGCAAAATGGGTCAAAGTGTGTAACCTGAAAAACTTTCAAAGTCAAGTGGACTAGAGAGGAGCGAGTTACTAGTTCTAAAATAAATCAGTTGTTTCATTTGTGGATGAATCATTCCAGTTTTTGAACTGAACAGAGTCATAAATACAAAAATCCACATATTGCTAGTATTTCCGGTTTTGTTTTGAAAAAATGAGCCAAATGACTCCTTCGTTGTCCCTTCTCATAGCAGAAATATCAGCGAAGCATTTCCAAAATAAACTGTTTCTTTGGAATAGCCCACAGATTTTGTACACGAGCAGAAATTATAGTAGAATTTACAGATGTAATTAACTCAAATATTAAATATTACTCTTCTCACCTTCTCTTTTGGCTTTGCTGGATCCTCGGGTGCAAGGGCAAGAAACCCAGGTGCAGCTGGTTTGTACAACCCAACTTTGAACACTCCCTTCTTGGCTTTCTCCCTCTGCTCCACCAGCTTGCGAAGCTCCTTCTGTTCTTTGTAGCGCTGGAGCATCTCCCTGCGCTCGTTCATCCTCTTGGTGGCTGCACTTACAGCTTGTTCTGCAGCAAAGAGGGAAGACAGATGTGCTTTAAAACCATGAAGGTGTTTTTGAGCCAACAATAAGCAAGGCAGGAACCTGCAGTAAATTTTTCCAAGCTGGAAGAGGAACACCTTAAGTCAAAGAGCAGAAAACTGTCTGGAATCTCCGAATTTTTTGAACTTTAGGTCAGCTTTGGATACTGAAGTCTGCCTCTGGCTGAGAATAAATAAGGCAGAAATTATATGAAATATTAAAACCTTAAGATGATGCCAAGCTTGAATTTTACGCCTACCTGAAAATTGATATCCACTTAAAGCTGAAATTTATTAAAGATAATAAAGATAAATTTATTAAATTTCATACTTGATATTATTAAATACAAACTGCACTTATCTACCAATAAGGGACTATCCCCCAATAATCTTCTGCTATCAAAATATCGAAGGTAAAAATATTTTTAAAGAACTCTGTTAACTTTTTTAAAGATTGACTTAATTTCTTAGAACACAAGCATTCAGGAGAGCCAGGGAGGCAAAATTCAGTATATATGCAGGCCCGATTTTCTGAGGGGAAAGATGAGTTGTCAAAACCTAGCAATTTTTAAAATAAAAAAATTATGCTATGCATTTACCCATTAGTAACTGTATATATAATTATAATGTACAATTGCCCATTTCTAAGCACAGTTCAAGGACATGACAGACACCAGTTGTACATTAGATGAGATTTTAGGTCAGAGCTTTTCACATCTTGAAGGACAAAGCAATCATTAAGAGACTTCCCACTGAGTATTAATAGCAAAATGCATTTTTCCTTTAGCTGCTCCAGCCAAATCAGAGCAAAACCTCACTCGCACCACCAGAGCAGGGAAGAGGATACACCTGTATCAAGATTTTATTTTCTTGATTTTAACAGTTAGAAGGATTGGTAGTCACGGGGTTTTAAATCTTAAACCTTTTCTTCAAATTAAAATGTTGACTGCAACTAGGTCCATTTGATAATGTTATTAAATCAACTTAAAGACATTTTTAACAAAGGTCTATAACGAGCCTTTACTTTGTTTTACGTTGCTGCTCTCTTGGGAGCATGTTTCCCTTGTTTCCTTGAGTTCAGCAATTCCCTTCTCTTTGGAGGGCTGAACATTGAGGTCTGCCAGCCCGAACTGCCGGCCCTTCTCAAACTGCTTGTGCCTGTTCTCCTTCTGAAGGGTCGATCTCCTGCGGGCAACTTTGGCTCTCAGGGCCTCCGTGCTCAAATCCTTCTTGTATCGACTGGCAAACTGGGAGGTGGCAGCCATCCTGAGGACCTGAGAGAAAGATCACAGTGATTAGGGAAAAATTGTCATGTTTTCTTTTCTTTTTCATAAAAGTTTTAACACTACAAGCAAAGCCCCAAGTTCTTTGTTTCTGTACGTGTACCAGAAAAACACACTCAGATTATAATTTCAGCAGTGACCCTTTCGGTAATTTCTCGTTATTTTATTAATTCCAGGGGCTACTTCGGTTGTTGAGTGGTCAACAAGCCTGGCACAAAATTAGGAGGGGACACTGCAGCCCTGCCTGGGATTGGCCAGCAGGTCTGTTCTCACCACAGCTGTTTTCCACGTTAAGGAGGTGAGGGAGAAGATGACCACGACAAGGCTGTAGGACAATACTTGGAAGCAAGTTGGAAGTTGCCACTGAGCATTTGGATTACACCCTATCTGATGGCAAGGAATTTTTGTCCTGCATCAGAGTACTTGGCACCATTCCCCAGCTGAGTTTCCAGGATGCAACTGCAATACAATAGTGGTTATTTCAAGCAGGATTTCTCCCCACTTTTTTAACCTGAGGGAGACTTAAGGCAAATGTCAGTTGGTTTGTACATGCTGTGCTAATAGTACCTAAAGGGGCTGCAGGAGAGCTGGAGAGGGGCTTTGGATAAGGGAGAAGGCAGGGTTATATGGGATAATAGGAAAAAAAATGTTTGCTCTGAGGGTGGAGAGGCCCTGACACGGGTTTCCCAGAGAATCTGTGGCTGCCCAATCCCTGGAATTGTTCCAGGCGAGGCTGGATGGGGCTTGGAGCAACCTGGGATAGTGGAAGGTGTCCCTGCCCATGGGAGGGGCTTGGAACTGGATGGGCTTTGAGGTCTCCTCCAACCCAAACCGTTCTGGGATTCTATCATCCCCTGCATCCCACTGAACCCTGTCTCGTTGAGGGTTTTCCACCTCAAGCAGGGTCTTTCAGACATCTCATCTTCCACCACTTCCAGCTCTACAGTAAGCAGGGTGATAGAGCTAATCTAAATACCCAACAGTTACTAATTTATTGATAAATTGGTCATTTACTGAGGTCCTTCATTTCAAGACAGCAAGCTCTGATTAAACTAAAGGAGTGATCAGTGAACTGGACTGAAAAGATCAGCCTTGACAACAGGTATTTCTTGAAGTCCATCATGAACAACTGATCTACACCTCAATAAGAAATCCTGCACAGAAATTAAACCAAAACTTGAAGAAGGCAAATATAATATAAGCAGAGACACAGAGAGAGCTTCCCACAAAGGTATTTCCAACTCACTTCTCAGGTCAGTAAAAAGCAATGCAGGAAGTTACCAATGATCTCTCATTAAAAATGTATGACATGCTCAATATCTCAGTTGTATTTAGAACATACCTGTCTCTTCTCTCCAGGTCACTGTTCCTGTGTGGTACCTCGCCCAAACTGGAGCCTAGAAGATTAGTTGGGATTTAAATTGGCATAAATTCAAATAAAGACCGTTATCAGGAATGGGACAGAAGGCTTATACAAAAGATTTGTGAGTGACTAACGTATAACTACCGAACACTAAAGCTGAAAATTTATTTTTAAAAATAAAAGCGAGGGAAAAGAGCTGCTTTTGACCAGCAACACCACAAGAACTAAAGGGCAATAATAACTGGATAGTAATAATAGATATAAAAACATTTAGGTGCTCAGTTTGCACTTTTAGCGCGAACAGCGAGAAATCAGAGCAGGCAGAGCAAACACCGCTATGTTTAATCGCAGTAAGTTTAACGCTGAATAAGGCCTGGACTCAGCAGTTTCCGGACGGACCCCGGGGGTCGGGACGGGTTACCGGGCACTCTCAGACCCCGCTGTGAGGGATCGCCAACAGGACTGTCCCCTCAGCGCCCCAGGGCGTTCCCAGCCCAGCTCACCGGGGAGGCACCGCCACCACAGCCCCCTCCTCAGGCACGACCACCCCCGCCGCGGGCCCGTCACGAAGCCCATTCCAGGGCTTAAAGTCCTTTTAGGGCCCCAATCCCCCCGAGACCCCTCGGATTCCGCCCCCCCCCCGTCCCGTCCCGCCCCGTCCCCTCCATTGCACGCACCTCCACCTCCCTGCGCGCGCCGCCCCGCCTCGCTTTCAAATCTCACCCGCCAACGCTCATTGGCCACTCCCGGCCCGCCCGCCCGCCCGCGACTCCAATCGGCCGTTGATGGACAGCACCCAAATCCCGAAGCGGGACGCTTATTGGCCCCCCGATGGCTGCCGTTTAATTTTCATTGGCTGCTCCAGCGTTTCCCCCGCCCTCGCTTGCCGCTCATTGGCTGGCGGGGTGAGGGAGGTGAAGACGCTAAGCGCGCGGGGGCGAGGCCTGGCCTTGAGGCCCCGCCCGGTGCAGGGAGGGGGCACGCCAAGATGGCGGCGGGGGCAGCTGGTTTCGCGGGTTCCCTGTGCCTTGGTGGTTCCCTGTACCCGGGGGTTACCTGGCTACGGGGATTACTTGGCCCCAGCGGTCACCTGGCGGTGGTCCGGGTCACGGAGCCCTCACTCCCCACCGCGACCCAGGGACGGTGTGATGAGCCCTCAGACCTCGTGCTGCCTTCCCGTCACCCACAGAATCACAGACCGGGTGAGGCTGGAAGGGACCACAGTGGGTCGTCTGGTCCCCCCCTCCCTGTTCAAGCAGGGTCATCCCAGAGCACATGGCACGGGGTTATGTCCAAACGGTTCTTGAATATCTCCAGTGGGGGAGACTCCACACCCTCTGGGCAGTGTGTTCAGTGCTTGGTCACCCACACGATAAAGTTTTTCCTCATATTCAGGTATAACTTCCAGTGCATCAGGTTCTGCCCATTGCCTCTTTTATTACTTGGCACCACAGAGCGGAGCCTGGTCCATCTTCTGGCACCCCTTCTTTAGATATTTATACTTGTTGATGAGGTCCCCTCTCAATCATCTCAAGGCTGAACAGGCCCAGCTCCCTCAGCCTTTCCTCCTAAGAGAGGCTCCAGTCCTTTAATCATCCTCATTGCCCTCCCCTGGTCCTGCTCCAGGAGTTCCACGTCTTTCTTGCACTGAGGAGCCCAGAAGGTCCATGTCCACACCTCAGTGACCGTGCTGTGCTGCCTCCTGAGGAGCCAGAGACAGGTTTCCACAGGCCTCAAAGCATCACAAACACATTTTTAAAGGGTTTTCATTAAAGACCCTTTATTTCCTCCCGTACCACATCGTACTGACCCTGCAGCTTCGCTGGGGTGGGTTGTGCTTATCACCACTCAGCTACTGGACAGTTCTGCATTTGTTTTAAAATGATAACGTGTGAAACTAAAATGCTAACGGGGGAACCATCCGCTTGGTGGCACTGCAAAAATGTGGACGGTGTTGGGATAAAAGAAGTGCTGGCAAACGGGAAACTGCTGAGCAGCAGGAGCGATGGTCAGCGCCAGAGGACAGCCATGCCCTTCCAACAGCCTGAAAATGCGGGACCTCCGCCTGGAGTTACAGAAATATATCAGTAATTCTGCCTATAAACACGATTTTAGTACAGCAGTAAATGGATTAAAGGCCATTCTGTCAGAGCACAGAGCTGTTTCCCCACGGCAGTGATTACTGGAAAGTCAGTGTCTCTTCACATCCCAGGCTGCAGTAGTGGGAGAAATGTTACCCCCTGTTTCTGTACAGACTGACAGAGGTTACAGCACGGTCACAGACACTGACCAATGCTAATCCTACAATCATTTATTTGCTATAGATAATAAAAAATCAATGTGGAGTTTACTGAATGCTGCCAGGTTTCCCAATGGCTTGCAAAAGATCCAATTGAACAACAGAACTACAGGAGCTCAGATTTAGAGACTGTCCAGACTCCAATTCAATGCAGACCTCACGTTAGTTGATTTTTGTTACTCCCCTTTTTCCCCCATGGCAGTAAAATTTGAGGTCATTCAGAAGTTCTGCCTTATATCACGATATAGTCCCATGATGAGAGCCGTGCTGAAACACAAGTTCTAGGGAAAAAGCAAGTTTAGGAGTGTCCTTCCAACCCCAAATCATTTTTTTCTTACTGCATACCTGCATCTTCACGCTGAGCTTCACTTGTTTGCTCCTCTGAGCATCCAAACTGGCACATTTGCTACTTTCCACTCACGTGGATGTCGATGCTGAATTTAGGAAGCTGAGGTACAGCCTGGGCTTAATCTCACGAGCTCAAATAACAACATCAGCGATAACACATCTGTGTGCCCTTCCAGGCAACCCGAGTATCTGATCCAGGTCCTTGGCAGGCTCAGGGTTTGCTGTGCAGCTTTGCAGGTGTTACCTGAGCCAGGTAAGTGACAGCCAGAATGGGTTTCCTTAACGTGCTGCAGTGACACCTTCCACTGACAATATTTAGGTCACCACACGGGTCTCAATGTGTTTGGGTAATGCCAAGATTTTGAAGTATTGCAATGTTGCTTTAAGATAAAACACGTTAATCAGGTGTTTTTCACCCAAATTCCCGACTGCTACTGATTTTATTGTGTTAAGAGAAATATTGTGCTAAGAGGACTAAACATAATAGCATTAATTAGAGGTAAACAAGCGATATGAATTTATGAACTCATTATCCTGTGCAGATATTAGACATGCCTGGAAGGTTAAACCCCCCATTCTCATACAGACCTGATGATTTTATGATAATATCCCCACATTTTAGCCATCGAAGCTTTGAGAACCAATTTGAATTTCTCTGCTCCTTGGCAATATAATTGTCATTACCAGACACATTTTGTACTGAGGAGATCATTATGTGGCAATCTGCTAACTTGTTCTTTCTGCTCTTCATTCCTTCACATGGGATATTGTTCTTTGTGAGGGTGATTCTTCCCACTCTTGCACAAATGAAAATCAATATGGAAGGTGTAGGGAAACCTATCCCCAAATTTAACCCTGAAATAATTACATTTTCTGAATGTATTTTCGGTGAAAGTTCAGGCAAATGGAATTATAAAGCTGTAGCCCACAGCCACTTGCATGGAGTCAAAGAAAATCCTCTGTAGGCAAACTGTGATGCTGCAGAGGGCACAGAGTGTCCTCCTGTCAAATTTTATTGATAACCTCTCAATCAAGGATTGAACAGCAGAATCATTATGATGCATTGGCTGCTGTCCCCACTTCTGCTTTTCATCTGAAATGGTCGCTAGTTTAAAAACCAGAACAAATTGTAAGTGTGAATAGAAGTGAAATTCCTGTCTTACAACAAATAGGAAACACAGTTAAGCCTCTTGCTCTGTTCTTTGAGGTTTATTTTTTTGCTGCAGCCCATTTCTACCAGGAGTGTGAGGTAACCACCCAGCAAACCCTCAATGCCTCAGCCTGGAGGAGGGCACGGTCCAAGCAGGTAGAGAGACATTTGGACTCTCACCTGGATGGGTTTGGAGAGAGTCTTCCCTTTCCTGGGTATTTCTCTACCACCTAAATCAACACATATAACAAACATCAGATGCAACCCTGACACCCACGGTGTTAAACAGGAATTGTTGTCCTTGCTCTGATCCTTCAAAGAGTGCTGACAGATTCTGAAACCCCAGATGTGTGGGCCCAGGATCCCGAGCTGATGGAAACACCTACACACTGGCTATGCAAAGCAAGTCTAATACATCCCTCCTTTGATGTTTCCTTCTCCCAGGTCTCTCTGCTTGGCAGGTGGGAGTTTCCACTCGTCCTTGGGAAGTGTCTGACACTCTCTGGGCTATAAATAGAAGGACGAGGTACCTGACTCTGGGTATTCTGTTGCACTCTGGCAGCTGATACCCAAAAGCTGGATGTTGCAGCACATTTATAAGCTCCCTGCTCTCCCTAAAATGCAAACTAGCGATGTTACAAGTGCAGTTGGGAACAGAGCCTGAGTGGTTTTTGCCTCAGCATACCTGTACATCCTCTGTTATTTACAGTGTGTTTACACTGAATGTTCCCTGCTGATACAGATTTCAGTCAAAAGCCTGCTCCAGCACTACAGGTGAAAGCATCCTCAGCTGGCTTCTTCCTACAAGGCCCAAAGCCACATTCTTAAGGAAATCACATTCTTTCCAAACAGACTGAACCCTTCTTGGTTTTCTTCCACCGGGAGGAGTGGAGCAGGAATTAACCCCAGAACAAGTGCTGGATTCAACCATAAGCCAACCATAAGCTGAGTTGAAACCAAACTTTTTGTTGTTTCCAGAGACTTTGGAGCAGGTTACTTTGGGGGAATTGTGCTTTTATCCCCTTGAGCAAAAGCAGATGAAGAAACTGCTTAGTGCCGTGGGATTAGGTGACGTCTCAGCAGCAGGAAGGTTTCTGAGTTAGGCCAAGACTGCTGCATTTTCCTTTGAAAAGAGCACCCTTTTCCCTCCTCACACAAGACTTCTAGTAATATTGGTTTTAAATTTTGGCTGAAAACCTGTACGTATTTTTCTCAGCATGTGCCTCTGTTGTGTCTCCATTGCCCAGGATCAGAACAGCTACAGAAGCCAGATGCAACTGCTGGAGCTGTGTTTCGTCGTTGAAACAGTGTCAGTAAGGAACAGCTCAGTTTACAGAGGACAACACAAAGCTGTGACGAATATGACTGTTAATCAAGATGGAAGCAATAAAAGAGCTGTAAGGACTTGGTTAATCCTGTGTACTCTGACAGAGTTAAACTTCTCCAGGTCTCCATAGGATAGGACTGGTTTTCTTTATCTATTGTTTTTTTTTTTAATGTTCAAGGCTACTGAAATTCAGAAGGACCAGATGACCATGTAAGCTAAACAATGTGCAAGATCTTTCTTATATTATCTCTGATTGCCCCGAGGGGGTGAGAGGAGAAAGGTTGTTTAATCATTAGGAGTCACTTAGCAGCAAATGGCAGTTTTCTGTCTTTATCAACTTACAACAAAAGACTGGGGCTGTACCTTTGTGGGGCCTTTTTCTAATATGACAGGGCATGTATTTCATTTCCCTTTAAGTCATCTGGTGATATCTTGTGTGTCACTGTATGTCACTGAACTGTGGGGCCATGCTAGTAAAGAGGTTTTTTTTCCGTGTGCATTTGGTCTTATACCAAAATACAGAATTTTTCCCTGGAACACAGGAAGCTCCTGTGTCAGCAGCAGCTAAATCCCCTTGTTGTTCTGGGGTTTTGTTACAGTTCAGAGGAGAAAGTACTGGAGGGGTGAGGAACTGTAGGGTCTGATTTCTCTTCTCTCCTGATCTAATACTTGACCTTCAGCAACTCATTTTACCTCTATCTTCCCTCCTGCCCTCGCTTTGTCTTTGGATGTAGTGGCTGTAGTCAATAGGGACTCCAGAGACTTTGGGAGGTTCATCTCAGCCATCTGAGAATCCATGCTAATGTGATCCTGGGCCTTGGCTAATTAGCTCTGCCCCTCCTCAGGACTATCACAGTGCTGTGCTGACACACTTAGACTGCTTTTTAGCTTGAGAACAGCCTCAAGGATCTCCTCACAGTATTCTATTACACAGAGTAAGTAGTGCTGCCCTCCTGCAGGTCAGGGAATCATAGAATCATAGAATATCCTCAGTTGGAAGTGCCCACAAGGATCAACAAGTCCAACTCCTGGCCCTGCACAGGACACCCCAACAATCCCACCCTGTCCCTGAGAGCATCATCCAAATGCTTCTTCAATTTGGCAGAACTGGTGCTGGGGAGCCTGTTCAGTGCTCGACCACCCTCTGGGTGAAAAACCTTTCCCTAAGATCAAACCTAAACCTCTCCTGACAGCTTCATGCTGTTCTCTCAGGTGTGAGAGAAACCAGGCCCTTTTGGTTTGCTACACTGCCCTCCCCCTGAGTCATAGGTGGTCCTCCGTGGGGACCTCCATCCCTGCCCACATCCCTCCAGCTGGAAGTGAACTGCCAAAATCTTTTAAGGAGAGGGGAAGCTCCTTCTTGCAGGAACCCCTTTAGGCTCAAGCCATCAGCTGGTACCGCCCCTTTATTCCCCTTTTTCCAATGCCTTCCCTTTGTGTTTCTTGCTTGTTCTTGATACCTCTGGTTTAGAAGGATTTCTCCAGAGCCCGTTTCTTTCTCCCTGCAGGCTGAGCCTTCACCAGGATGGCACAGAGAGGATGGCTGGGGTGACACTTGCGTGACAAACCACTGCCCGGGTCTGCACAGCTGTGCCTCCTCGGATAATCTACACCAGGAACAGCAGCTCGTGTTTTCCACTGTCAAGGACAGATGACAGCAAAAGGATATTTAGTGATTGTTCCCGGGGAGGCAACGTTGGCAAAACAAGCTGGCAAGGCTAGCACGGCTCTGGTGAGGTTTCAGTACCGAGGGACACTCTCAGTGACCTCCCAGCAGCTCTTTTGGGATGGGCTGTCCAGGAAGGTGGTGGAGTCACCCTGGAGGTGTTTAAGGAAAGATTCGATGTGGCACTTTGTGCCACGGTCTACCTGACACGGTGGTGGTGTTCAGTTGGACTCGATGATCTCAGAGGTCTTTTCCAACCTAACTGATCCTGTGATTCTTTCGGCCCTGCAGTCGGGAGTTCCGCAGATTTCAAAGCCAGGAGCTCTCTCCAACGAGTTTTTGGTCTCCCGCAGAGGACCGTGTAGGTTTTTAGCCTGTTACCACCACGTTAACCTGCCGGTGCCACCGAGCGGGCCGAGAACCAGCACCCCCGCGGCTCCCAGTGCCACGTTGGTCGCCAAACCCGGGCAGGGCGCTCCGAGCCCGGGCACACCGGGGCGAGCAGCGGGGGTTGCGGGGCACCACGGGGGGGGCTCGAGTCCCGAGGAACGGGCAGCGCCCCGAGCCGAGCCCCCGGTGCCTGGCGCGGCGGGCGGCCGGTGCCTGGCGCGGCGCGGGGGCGGCCCCGCGTCCCTCCCCGCGTCCCTCCCCGCCGGTCCGCGTCCCGCCCCGCTCCCCGCCCGATTGGCGCCGGCCGCCGCGCTCCTCCGCCGCCGCCGGGCGCAGGGGGGATCCGGCCGGGCCGAGCCGAGCCAGCCCCAGCCGAGCCTGGCGGCTCCGCGGTGCCCGTGCTCCGGCCCGCTCCGGGTAAGCTCCGCGGCGGCGGTGGGTCGGTGGGTGGGTGGGTGCCGGGTCCGGCCGGTGCGGGGCAGGTGGGCGGGCCGAGCGGCCAGCGGGGCCGCCCGCGCTCCGCCGGCCATGGCGGCGGCGGGGCCGCTGCCCGCCCGCAGGAACGGGGCCGCGCCCGAGGGCTCCGCGCCCCCGCGCTCCGCTCCGCCGTTATTTTTACCCGGTCGTTTAACGCTCCCCCCCGGCGCCCGCCTCTCCCCGGGGGGGGGTTTATCGCGCTCCTCTCCTGCCCTGCCCTGCCCCCCTGGCAGCGCCTCCCACGGCTCTCCCGGCCCGGAGCGGCCCGTCCCCCCCGCCACCCGCACCCGACGCACCGGGTCACCGTGGGGGCTCGGGCATCCCCGTCCCCCCCGCGGTTGCGTAACGCGACCGCCCCACGCGTGGCCGTGGGGACAAGCCCCGCCGCTCTCTGCCTTCTGCGGACTAGCTTTTCAAAAACCCCCCTCCCTTCCCCTGCACTTATTCCTCCCCCCCCTAAATTTTGCTCAACCGAGTTGCGGTCACTTCCTGGTCCTGGTTTTTTTTTTTCTTTTACCGCACGGCTCCCCCCCCACCCCGTGTTTCACGCATCGATCAAGCCCTTCGCAGGGAGGGGTTGTGAACTCGGTAAACGTAAACAGCGATCCCAAAGAGACAGCTTTAATCGCTATTAGATGTTGTGATAACGTTTGAATAACGTGTTCACGTGGGGGGCGGCGTAAGAACCTAAGGAAAGGTTAAAAGTACAATTGCAGTGGAAGTGATTTCTTCTCGGAATTACTTCCTCCAAGGCCTTACTCGAAACAGTGTAGCTTTTAATTTCTTCAGTAAACCGAGGTTTTTGGCTTGCGCAGTGCCGCTTCCAGTTGGAGAAATCTCCTTGTATCAGCCGGAGAAGTGGATCTAAGGCTTGTCCTGCGAGGTGCTTCGTACAACGCCCAACAGCCGCGTACGTCCCTGCTCTGCTTTTAAATAACCGGCTTGGATGGGGCTGTAGAGCTCAGCTCTGGCAGCCTGGGCTGCAAAACCCGCCTGCGAGGCTGTGTGAGTACTCCAGTGGTTGACCCTGCCCTGCCGAGCGCTGTCCTGGCCGTGCCACAGCGCTGGGAATCCAGTTTTGGGGATAGCCAGGGTGGCTGTGGAACCCGGGAACGTGCGGGCGCAGACTCGGGTCGCGAGTCCTAATGAGTGTTTGCGTAGTGCTCCGTGTTTTCTCGGATGAAGGGTTTTACATAATTGGCCATTATAATTGTCTGTCACCCCTAGAGAAGAGCCAAAAAAAAAAAACCCTAAAAGCCGAGCGTGGAGGTAGGCAGGGGTTTCGAAAGTCCAAAGTCTAAACCAGTAAATGCCTGTAGGTTGTGAACGTTGTTGCTGCTCAACGTGGAGGCAGCAAAATGACTGACTGAAAAAAAATTAATCTAGTTCTGTCCTCCTTTTGCACCATTTGATCAGCGTTGTCCGGACAAATGACATCCTGCTCAGGCTTGAGCTGCTCCTTCTTTCGGTGTTCAGAAGAATTCCTAATGGGAATCTGGTTCCATGGGTGTTGTGTTGGGGTTTTGGTTTTTTTCTTTTTTTCTTTTTTTTTTTTTTTCCTTGAAATCTTAACTGGAAGCCTTTTACAGTGTTTTGATTCCTTTTTAATAAATGGCTAATCCCTTGCTGCAGGGGATGGGAGTGTTCTGAACGCAGCGTTTTTGGGTCCTGAGGGGAGGGGGAAGGGAGAGCCTTGTCTTGCTTTCTAGCAGCCACCCGCCTTCCCCGGGCCCGAGTGAAAGAGCCTTATTGACTGATTTTGAAGGTAACATGCCCAATTCTCCTCTTACACGCTAAAAACCATAAATTTGCCATAGCACAGGGCTTTGGAGGGGAAGAAATGGAATGTCAGGGAGCCTGGGCTTCATCACGAGCAGCCTGGCAACAAAGGCAGTGTCTGTTAATTGCGTCGCGCTTATCAAAATCTCCCCTGCTAATGACAAAGTAACATTTTAATAGGTGTGAAAAGTTGTGGGATTTGATTTAATACCACTGTCTTAAAACCATCCTGCGTGCTCTGTATGACTAAGTTGTCTCTTTTGTATTTAATTGGAGAACAAGCAGAGGCTGAGGTGAAAGCTGGGGATGTTTCACTTGCACTAAATGCTCTTTAAAACCTTTTCTCCGTTTAGAGAGGGGTCGTGAGGAATTGTGAGTGGCTTGTCAAGTGCTGAGCTGCAACTAAGTGTCTTATAGGGTATAAAACGTCTTTCTGTGTCTCTTCAGTTTGGAAGCTCATTTTGTAGCATGCTGTGGGTGTTCACAGAGGCTGGCCTGTAGTTCCCCTTCCAGGAAGGACTGTGGTTTTGGGGGATGGAGGTGCCAAGTTAAGTTTCTGGTGATGTGAAGTTGAATACTGTATAGTGTATGCACGATACTACCGAGGTAATAACTGACCCTGAGGTTCCAGGTGTCAACACATTCATCATAACATGTTATTTTCACTTCTCACTGCCCTGTAGCAGAGCCAAACAAGCATTTTGGTATAATCCTCACACACTGATGGCTGTATTCCCAGCAGACATGGCATATTTTAATATTCCTGTTGCAGGTTTGATACCTGGCTTCAGAGAAGAGAGCAGCTTTTCTTGTACCTGAATAGTTCAGCCTGCAAGGAAAATGTAGGACTGATCCTAAGCCTGTCATTAAAGATAGTGTATCTTGGGAAGCATCTCTCTTGCCCTTGTCTGCTGGGATTTTTGGCTCTTGTGGATTATTTGGTCATCAGATGTATCACTGGGTGTTCCTGTACATTTAAGCTTTTGAAGGAGACCTTGGTTTAGTGAAAGTTGTTGGTTAGAGATCCTCTTCCTGGCTCTGTAAGCTCTCTAGGAAGGGGGGCACAGGAATGCTGCTTTGGTATGTGTGGCTGCTCCGTTTTTATTTGTAGCATATTTTGCTGGTTTTGTTTTCTAAGCTGTTTTGATTCTATTAACTTATTAAACATAGATTCTGTTAAAGTCAGTGTGACAGACTTTTTAATGTACGAATGTTGTCCTTTTCTTAAAATGTCCTCTTTTTTGACCCCTAAAATTTGAATCAGGATCATTGCCCCTAGTGCAGATCCTGGCTGTAATTGTGGGATTTGTTTGGAATTTGCATTGTAGTTGTGGAATTAGTGTTTATCCCCCAAATAACTCTTCTCTTTTTGTCTTTGTTGTGGAAGGGGGATATCTGCTGTATCACTTGCTAATCCTGCTGTTGCAGTTTCATGCCTAGAGCATAGCTGGAGCTGTATTTACCACTGTAGGCAGGGTGGTTGGTTTAATCTGGCTATTTTGGGTGTCAGACACAGAGAAATCCCAGCAGGACTGGCTGGTGTGGGTACAGGATGGGCTTGTTGACTCTCATCAATGGTACCATGACCTGGCTGTCCAAATTTGGGCGTCTGCAGCGTCATTGCAATGGATGTCAGAGGAAGATGGATTAAATATAGCTCAGGTGTGCCTAAACATGTTGCAGTTGCTCCTCCTGGTGCAGTACAGAGCTAATAGGAATGTTTACATAGATCACCTTCCTACACACTGGAGGTTCAGCTACCTCTTTGGCAGCAAGTTGCTGCTGGGCAGCCACATGACTACTTAGAGCTGTTTGGAAAGTAAAAATACCCTACGTAGGGACGCATAGATGGCTGTTAAGAAAATGTCAGCTTTAAAAAAAATTAAATATATTATTCAGAAATGGCCGACCGGCATCTTGGGGTGCAGAAAACAGGGCTTTTCCCTCCCCCCCCCATGTGATTAAAAAATAATCCCGCTTTAGAAGCTGCTCTGTCTGCAGTTCACAGCGAAGTGATGGCATTTAGGTAGCAGGGAGGCAGAATTCCTGCCAGTTTAAATCCTGCTGTCCTAATGTGCCATTCTGTGCAGAGCTTGGAAGCTAATATACAGTGTTCTTCTGCCTTGCAGCAAAACAACTAGTGATTAAAAATTCAGCAGATGCTGTGGTTCACTTAACTACTTGTTCTTGCATCATTCAGGTCATATCACACAATTAATGTTGCTAATGTTCAATCTAGCCTTTTTTTTTTTTTTTTTGTCTAAGAATGGAAATTATCTGAACTACCATGGGATTTCAGAACTGTTTTGGCAGGAACTGGGCTATGCAAAGTAAGTTATTCAGGGCTGTTTTCGCCCTTCCCCTAACTTGGAAAATCTTCTTTTGATTTCAGAAATATCATTTGTTCGTGCCAGACAGGGCTTTCATTTCTGCAGCTTTTCTGACTTTAAAAATCAAAGTATTTTCTTTTGATTGCTTTGAGATAAATCAGACTCCCTAGCTGAGAAGGAAGAGGGGGAGAGCACTATAGGTGTAAGTGCTTGCTTTCTTACTTAAACTCTCTGTTTCATTTGGCCACAGAGGTATTTTTGTAAGAGAATTCTCATTTTGTTGCGGGCAGAGTTTCTACTGCTCTCAGTACATCTACCTTTAACTTGCAGTTTTGGTTAATAGCATTCAATCCAGCGTGTCACTTACTTGACTTTTAAATTAGAGTTAAACTTTGCTTTCCCCTCCCCATGTTCCTTCAATTATGTGAGATTTGGGTTCTTTTTGTAGCACACACAGATTCCAGAGGTCTTTGCTGGGCTACCCGAAAGTAATATTCGTGTAGCAAGACTTGCAGCTTGTTTTCACTTCTTAAGAGAAACTAAATTCAGAATGTGGAACACAGGTGGGGTATTTTGGTCAAGGGCACACGTGAGGCTCAGCCATTGCTGGAGAACTGCAGAGCTGAGGAGGAGGTTGTGTCTCTTAAGTGTGAAGTGGCAGATCAGTAACAGGAATGGAAAAGGTGAATTTATGTTACAGTATGTGATATCCAACGTAGGATGGATGTGCCTGTGAACCAGGTTTTGGAGCAGTAATGGGCAAAACCAGGAGACTTTTTGTTTACATGTGTTGTTTCAACTTGCAGTTTGGATGGCTTTTTGTGATCTGTCAATTAGCACATCAAGAGGACGTATTTTTAGTCGAGGCAGACATTTTTCTACGGAAAAACCTGTTTGGACTATTAACTCTAAATGTACTTTGAGACAACTTGTCTCAACTAAATTGTCAGCAATCAGTTTGAAAAATGAAATCTTAAATATGTAAACCCTCCCCCTTCCCAGCCTCTTCAGTGTCCTGTTTAGAATGATGGAAGAGAGGGATTCAGACTGCCTTTTGCATGTTCCTGCTTCCATGAGTGCGTGTATCCAACATGCTGTACTTGCAGGATTGATATTCAGGATAATATGTTTAATCTCCAATTGCAAAAAAAAAAAAATAGCTTCACACATAGCTAATTCCATCTGCTGGAAAAATAAGAGCGAGGCTAACTTCATCACTTATTTGGGACCTGCTTTTTGCTGTGCTAATTACTATGTATGAACTTTGGAAATTTGCATAATTTTTTGGCAAACCTAAGCGGCAGCCATTTAATTTAGAATTTTATTAACTTGAAACATCCCTAGCAACTCCCGAGCTACTTCTGGTTCATTCTGTGATTTTGGTGTTTTACAAAGTTTGGTTTAGAAAGCTTCAGTAACTTTTTTTCTCCTTGCAGTGACTTTATATAAATAACAGTGTCTCGCTGCCATTTCCAGCAACTTTCAACCTGCAGTCTAATGCAAAATTCCTTTTGTCATTCAAATAAAAACGTGCTGAAGTTAAATTCTTATAAAAACCCCTCAAACAGTAAAATTAGAAGGTAGGCTTTGCTTGCTCTTCTGCAGTGTGAGAAGAGCACTGGAAATATTTTAAGTGTAGCTGCATTTCAAAAAGTAACCTTGGGGAAACTGGGGCATGTCAAGTCTGGTCCTAATTCCACTAAAAGCTGGTCTCATGATGTGAATTTTTAAGCTCCAAAGAGTTTGGATGTAAATTCATCACTGCAGATAGCTACTAAATGTTCTTTCTCATGAAAGGCTGGGTTTTGACACATTTTCAGCTCCCTAAGATATCTAGTCATGCCGTTTCCACTCGGTTTGCTTTTGTTTTTGTGACCTCCACCTTTCACTGATTTTGCTGGTTGGCAGTCAGAATAATCTGTGAAATATTGAAGCAGTTGGAATTTTATAGTAAAAAAAATACTGTCTGCTTTATTGGAATGTGCTGTTATTTGGAATCAGCTGTTATGTCCTGATTTTCTTTTGGATGCAATAGACTGGATTAATTTTAAAATCTGAACTATTCGTGCCCAATTTCTGTCTCGGTACCACCAGGAACTTCCTATGTTGCTCTGTGCAGTTGCAGTCCTGAGTCTTTGTCCCTCTTTCCTCCTCCCTCTTACTCTGTTGATCACTTAAAAATGCAGTTTTTTTCCTTGGGATGAGCGGGGTTATATTGCTAGACTCTTTAATTCCTCTGTAATTGGCAGAAAGCCAGGCATAAAATCTTCTTCATAAGTCACTCTGGAGATTTCTTTGTATGTGCTATTATTTTCTTTGCCTGCTAACATCAGTGAAAATATTTCTTCTCTCTTTTTTTTCTTTTCCTCCCCCCAAGTCTAGACCAGGCATAATTAGGCTCGTGTGTATGTGTAGGCTTGGGTGTTGCCACGCTGCAAGCCCAGCAAGCAATTTGAAGTCCTTGGGCAGTGTAAGACCAAAATGTCTTGTAGCATCAAAGGCAGCAGCTATCCCTCTGCATCTGGGTAGGTGAAATAATTTTCTGGTGTATCTAAACTTCAAAGACTAACTCGTGGCTTGTGCCTGTGGTCTGGCTTTTTGCAGTGTGTCACACTCACACTAGAGGCTATATTTTAAGAAAAAGTTTGGATCCTGGGTTCAAGCAGGACTTGTGTATCAGTGATAGAGGCTGGTGTTGAATTGGGGTTTATGTTCACTGATTCATGTGCTTCCAGAGGCATCCCAGCTCTCTTTTGATTTATAAAGCTCTTCATTGAGGTCTTTCTGCTGAACTTTGCCAATATTGCAAAGAGTAAAAATCCTTTCCATCGTGAAGCCTTTGCTCTTGCCTTGGGCCTCTTAATGTTTTTGTCTGCAGAGGTTTTGTCCTTCCTCCCGTCCTGACTCCTGAGGTGGAGAGAAGCTCCCTGTAAACATATATGGAAGGCCTGGTAGCTTGAGACAAGTGTTGGTAAGGGAATTCTGAAAAAAAAAATACCAAACCAAACCCTTAAGGAAAACCTGTCCCTGGAAGTGGGTTTATACACCTTGATTGAACCATCAGGGCACCAGAACTTACCATCAGCTGTGGGTCAGACTGTGAGTTCCTCACATTTTTCATTTAATTTCCTCTCTAGAGGAGGATGACACTCTACCATTGTTTTTTTTTTTTTAATGAGGTAACTTTATCTTAATAAACGCATGAATGAAGTGATGCAGAGAGCGCTTGTTTATGCATCTGAAATCTAAGTAAATCTGCTGCTGCTTCTGAAACTGGGGCTGTGGGAGGATTACTGGTAGCAGTGAATCCATCTTCTATGGTGTTAAGGAAAAAAAAAAATCCCTGTCTTTTTCTTAAAATGCTTGTGGATTTTTTTAGGGCCGCAGATGTAGTCATTAAAATGTAAAAGAACTTGCTTCGAATTGGTCTCACAGCAGAAGCAGTTGGAGATGTGGCTTTGGTACAAGTTACTGGGAATTCAGCCTGTGCTGTGGATGGGAGCTCAGAGCAGTTTGAGTCATGCTTCCTCCATGGATAGGGCATGGGATGCCACCAGCAGTGGACTAAACCAGTTTTCCTGATGATTGCTTTGTTCAGCTTTAACTGCTTATGGGGCTGTTAAAATGCTGTCCAGGGATGTGTCAGCTGGAGGCCATGGGATAAATTGTGGATTAAATAGTAGCAGTTTACATACCTTTGTAGCAAATGTCTCTGCATACTCTACTTGCCTTAAAAGGGATTTTTTTTAAAGCTCTTTTTCTTCTTTTGGATCTGTAGATGTATCCAGCAAGGAAAGGGTTGTGTATGGATTTTGTGAGGTGTTAACAGCTTCATCCCTGGCCTGACTGAATCCAAGGAAGTGAAGGCACCAGTGCATCCTGCAGGGATGGCCCATTGTCTTTGGGAAAATGTTTTTAAGAAAATTGGAAAGAACTTAGCTTGGAAAAAAAGTCAAGGAACTTAATCTGAGTGTAAAATTGTTGCATCAGTAGTGGACCTATGTAGAACAAGTTCATTGTTGCGTTAATAGTGTTGGGGTTTTTTTAAAATATTTTTATATAATTTTTTTTTTTTAAGGTCTGGGGGAATCCCCCTTGTCCCTCCAGCTCTCCCTTGTGTTGCTTGGGTCACAAGTAGAGAAACTTCTCTGGGATATACATGAGGCAGAGGCTGTTGGGAGAAGCCATGTCTTTAATTAGACCCCAATGGGTATTGCTGGGGTGGAGGAGAGGAGATGAGATGAGTGAGCTTTGGAGCCTGAATAAATGCCAACATGTATTTTATCAGAATTACAGTTTGGAATCAGGGATTTACTGTGAGTTGCCATTTGGCTGTGGGGTGTCTGGGGCCTTTCTGCCTCTTCCAGCTATTAGCTGCAGTTATGGAAAAGCTGCATATACCACTTCACAAACATAAAAAACAGCTCTTTAAGGGAAGGGAGGGCAAATGACCCAGGTAAAATGAGCCAGGCTGGAGTCAGTAAACCTATCCAGAGTGCCAGCAAGCAATACCTGTGTCCTGAGTTTAATATATTCACTTCCCAGTGATCGTGCCCAGGAGGATTAATGAGAGATGCTTGAACTTAAAGCTGGTAGGTACAGCAGTGCCTTTTTTTTTTTTCCATCTCAAAAGTGGTTTGCTTTTACTGAAATAGCTAAATGCAGGCATGTTAAGCTTAATATAAATGTGTGTGTGGGGGGGTACCTGAGAAAGCATCCCATTAGGTAACCCAGTAACTTTCTCCTGGGGAGATGCTGATAATATCACCTTTGCTGGCAGTCAGGGCCAAGACAGGCTTGTTAGCAGCTTGTGACAGCCCTACTTTGCTTTGTGGGTATTTTAAATGAGAGTAGCAGAGCTAGAGGAAGAGGTGATAACGTCTGTGCTGGTTTTTTTCTTGTTAGGGGGGTGGCAGAGGAGGAGATAGGACTAATTGCATACCTTCCAATTCCAGTTACTTCATTACAGAATAATCATTGGAGCAGCCCTGCAATCTGCTCTGATAGCAGATAAGTGGTGTGGCTCGAAGCACTTCAATCTAAACAAAACTTAAGTGCTTTTTCCTTTTTCCCTGGAGTGAAGCTGTAATTTCATTATGTGAATGTTAGCCAGGACAAAGTTGTTTTTGCAGCTGTCATGAAGCTTCTCTGGGCTTTGTGTGTTTCAGAGGTATGTCCCCAGTGTATGTAGCAAAAATATCCCCAAATACTGCATTCCCTTACCTGGCAGCTTCAGCTGAAGGCTCTCCAAGTGTTTGCCAGGTGAAGATTTGTTTAGCATTGACGTTGGATGTCTCAAAGGGTTTAGATATAAACCAGTGAAGGTTTGGATTATATTCCTTTCCATAGCAATACATGCTAATATTAGTTTCTCTGTCTGCATTAGGCCCCAAAATAGTTAAGCTGAAGAGCCTGAGCACATCTCTGCTGCTTCAGAATATGGGTCCCTGTGGTGAGAGTGGTCTCATTGACAAATGGTGTCATTTCGGTTCTCCAGTGTAGAAATGGTGTTAAATGCAATCTGTGTGATGTGAGAGAGAATGATTGGGCAGAGCTTCAGAGAGGAATTTTGTCTTTCTTTGAAATGAGATAAAAATGCATTTGTGCATCAGGCTGAATCCTGAAAAATCACAACATCCTGAATGGTTTGGGTTGGAAGGGACCTTAAAGCTCATCTTGTTCCATCCCCCTGCCATGGGCAGGGACACCTTCCACTATCCCAGGTTGCTCCAAGCCCTGTCCAACCTGGCCTGGAACACTTCCAGGGATGAGGCAGCCACAGCTTCTCTGGGCAGCCTGTTCCAGTGTCTCTCAAAATACCTTTTTGGAACTGATGTTGATGATGATGACTTTGAGGTACCGGCTGAAGGCCATGAGAGCACTGCAGACAAGTGCCTGGATTTTGCACAGTGCAGTACTGGCCAAACCATAAACTTCTGTCAGGCTCATTTTTATTTTTTTTTTTTTCTGGACTGCCATAGAACTGTTAAATCCGATCTGTTCCTAAAAAGACAGCTGACTGTGCAATCTGAGCCACATAAAATTCTTTGTCTCTGCTTTGGACTTGAATGGAAAAGTAGTTTGTTTTCGCATTAAATCGACCTCAACTGTCGCTGCCCCAAAGGGGGTCTGTTCTTGCAGGCTCTGCTTGGATGAGTGCTCTTGGCTCTTGCTGTGTTTTAGGGTAAGCCTGCTAACTCAGATCAGGACAATGGGAGGATGGTAACACACTGAGACAGATACTTGTTAGCAGGTTAAATGTTTTGGGAGAGAAAATGTGATAACACTTTTTACGAGTTAATAGTTTTTGTAAGTTTGGGCTTGGTTGTGTTGGTCGTAACTTGGCTGATAGGGTTGATCATGTAGGTCCAGCTGCAGCATTAAGCTCTTGGAATAAATAAGGTGAAGTGATGGTGAATTTCAAAGGATTAAGGAGTATGAGGCCCACTTAGTTGGGTCTTATATTTTTAAGGTGGCTTTCAGAGGGAAAGGCCCAAATGTGCTTTGCAAAGGGACCTGCTCATCATGTCCTGGAGTGGGTCCAGGCTTTGATAAGAACAGTGTGGCTTCTTTTAATGACATCAACTGCATCACCTTTTTAAGAGGGGTATTTATTTATTTGTATAGGGGGAAAATACTTCTTTCCTGTGCTGTGCAAGTGACCACACACTGGAACAGATTGCCCAGAGAGGCTGTGGAGTTTCCCTCACTGGAGGTATTTCAGAACCCTCTGGACACAATCCTGTGCCATGTGCTCTGAGATAATCCTGCTTGGGCAGGAAGGATGAACCAGATGACCCACTGTGGTCCCTTCCAACTTAAACCATTCTGGGATTCTGTGGAAATCTGTAGCTGATCAGACTCCTGCATCCCTTTTTAGCCACTGATGTTGCAGGGACAGGAGGCTGCCAGGCTGGGTTGGGTATTGCCTAAATAAAAACCAGGTTTAAGCCTGGAGTGTTATCTGGCAGCAGGGCTCCCTGACCCCCAGCCTGTGGTGGAGATAACCCAGTGATCTTTGCCACAGTTTCCTTGAGAGAATAATGCAGGATATGAGTCTGGTGTGGGAGTACCACACTGCCTTTTTAAAAGAGATTGGGGGCCTTGCCTTTGTAGGGAAAAAAAGCCAGAAGATGGGCTGTGATATGATAACTTTTGTGTTGGCCAACCTGCTCCGAGGGTAGTGTAGATGGAAAGGGACTTGCCTGTGGACAGGAGGTTCAGCTGGGTAGTCAGGAAGGGTCTGCAAAGCACAGCTCCTTCCTATGAGAGGGCAGAGCTCCTCCACCTGTAAACACCATCACATACAGCAAGATTTTGGCATCTTCTGTGTTGACATGAACTGCTGGCTCATAAAACGATGTCTCTCACAGGTGTCTCAAACCCACAGTGTTAGTTGTTGTGTGTGCTGCTGTTGTGTTCCCCTTCTCCAGTAAAAAAGCTAATCCTATGTTCTCAAAACGGTCCATTTGCCTTCCCAACGCCGTGCTTAGTGTTTTTTTGGAACTGGTCTTCAGTCTGTGCAAGTTGACAAGGCTCTTGTGACCATTTGGGGATGGTGAGTTGACTTATTCTCCGCTCCTTGTCTTGAAGTGTGTTAACTGAGCTTCCACAGCAGCCCCCCAGCCTTGGCTCTTCTCAGGCCTCTGTTTACCTCTTAATGGTTGTGTTGTGTCTTGGTGCTTCCTTCCCCTCCTCCCTGTGTTTGGCTCAGGGCTTTGATTGCCCCTCTGAAGCATCACATGGATGCTGGAACCGGCACACGTGGCTGGGGCAGTAGGTGGTGACTGTCCACAGGTTTTTGCACTGATGTGTCCATGAGCTGGGATGGCTGCCCTGGGACTTCTCATGTGCTTCCATATCCAGTACTTAGTTACCATCCATCCTGACTGTAGAAAATGAATTGAAGGCAAATTATCCTTTGCTGGAGACTTTTCTAGGGGAAAAAAGTTTAATGAGTATCTGAAGGGCCACAGTCTTCTGGATTGTGTGTGGTGTCATGTGGCTGCGAGCAGGTTTTCCTTATTGCAGGAGCTGGATTGATTCCTCGGGGCTGGATAGCATCTGATTTTTATGTGAGGGAGGGGGAAAAGCTGTCTGACTTTAATCTGAATTTACTAGGTAGTTAATAAGAAAGACCTCTGCCCTGAGTAACTTGCTCAACCTATGTTGTGTTGCAGGAGCTCCATGGAGATGAAGCCTGCTGGCTTTATTTCGCTCTGAAATCCGTTTGGTGTAAAGCTGCTTCCAGAATCTCATCCTTAGTGGTACTTCAGGCTCGTGACAGGGTAATCTGCTGGGTGTAAGGGCTGAGACTGGGGCAAAGCCTGCATGCTTTGGTGGCTGAGAGGTGACACTGGCCCGTGGAGCTTGTCCTTCAGGTGACAGGCACATTGCTGAGGGCAGTATGCCTCTGCCTGCCTCTCCCCTTTGTAATCTGCAACTTGTATTTAAAAGTAGAGGGATTTAAGGTGTTTTTTGTGCAGTTGTGGTCCGTGGGAGCAATTGGCTGCCGTGGTGAGTGGCACTGGAGCTGCCTGTGGTGGCTGGTTGTGTAAGCTGGTGTTGCTAAAGCAGCAAGTGAAGGTATTTGCAGCAGTCACTTAGAAACTGGGATAATTCAGGTCTGAATCAAGCTCAGGCTCAAACAGGTTGTGGAATTTATTTATACAACGCCACCGGGGTGTGTGACGTCGCAGAGCCAAATAAACAATGGTTCCCAGCCCCAAGGCTTGTGTTGGGTGTTAGATAACGAGGTGTGGGGTAATTACAGCCAGGGACATGGGTGGAGGGGTTAGGAGAGGGTGAGGGTTGCATCCGTGCCGAGAACGTGAAACGTGCCTCGTTAATGGCAGCGTGAAGAAATTGTGGGTGCGTCCGGGGTTATGGGGAGGATGGAGGTCAGCTTTGCAGAGGGAGGTGCTGAGTGAGCTGTGGGAGACACGTGGATTAATAAGGGAAAGCGGAAGGAGGCGAAATGAAAGCAGTCAAGCGTGCGGGGAGGGGCTGGTTTTCACAGAAGCTGCCGTGCAGAAGCGGTGGCACTCAAGGGTCTTGAGGAATTTGGGTGTTTAGAGCAGCGACTGGGAACCCCTGAACATGTGGTGTTTGATGGGAGCAGGTAAAGAAAGGGGTCCAGCCTGGCTACTGGGAGCTTTGTGTTCCTCCTCTTTGCTGTCCCTGCACCCTGGGCTGCCAGGGTGCCAAAGTGCCTTCTGCCCAGCCACCTGTAGTTGGTGGGCTCTTTTTGGGGTGTACTCGGTCAGTCAGCACTGAAGACCTTGAATTGGTGGTGCTCCACGTCAGCAGTGCAGGGGTGCCTGTTCCCATGTGCCCTTTTGCTCTGGGCAAATCGGTCTTTTGTGTCTTAAGAGCTGGTTGGTGGTTGTAACACTGTTACTGTGTCACTAATTTCCTTTTTCCTTCCCTTTTGCTCTTCAGAAATGCCATTCTCGTGAGTGTGCAAGGAACCTACAGAACTGTAATGTCTAACCCTACATGGAATAACAACTCTTGGAAGGTACCACCCTTTTTTAACTACATGGCTTTGTTACAGGTTGGGTTAATGATGATCTTTGCTTCACAGCTCGAAATTGAAGAACTGTGTCTTATGTAATGCTTTCTCTTGGAAAGGGCTGACAGGGCTGTGATGCTCCAGTCTCTGATTTCCAGAAAAACTGTGCAACCCAGCCCTTGGCCCGAGGGTGCCGGGGGGCCATCCCTGTTTCTCTGTGAACGATCTCTTTAGGCAGGTCTGGTGTTGCCTTAGGAACAGATGGTGGTTTCTATTCAGAGAGCTGAACTAAGCTTTCTTCATACTTGGTGGCCATCCTTGGAAACATATTGCCCTTCTTTAGTGATGCATGATGGCTCTGTTTGTCTTCAGTGACCTTCTGGATCGTCTTTCTTGAGGCTTCCAGCCATATTTATGAGGAATATTGTGTGATAAAGTGCAGTCACACTTTAACATTTAGATTGAAATGTCTTGGCTGTTCGTGCTGCATTAACCAGCTCTGAGGCGTTGGCTTGTTCCGCTGTCTGATCCCACAGTGATGCCATAATACTGAATTTTGGACTGCCCTGTGCATTGCCATGGCAACAGACTGATGTCACACGCTCAAGGACATGACTTCAGTGTACGATCATGCAGAGGCACAATCAGATTTGTGGAGGAGAAAGCTGACTAATGCACATCTCAAAAGCAAACAAGGGGAATGCAGGTTACAGCTGACCAAGCAAGGTGCCTCAGTACGAAAACTCCCCGCTTAAAGAAGGTGCTGATCATGTCTTTAAGACTGGAACAGTTGTCTTGGTGAGCTTTTCTTTACCTTGGAGAAGGAGATGACTTGCAGGTGTCCCATGTCTTTAAAGCAGGTGGTGTTCTGGGGTGGGGAAAGGCTCCCTGGTTTCAGAGCTTTGAAAGGGCATTTCTTTGTTTTAATTTTAAAGAGCTTCTCAGTGGTCTTGTAAGAACCCTGAGAGCACTTCAACTTGCTTAATGTTGTTCAAACAGTTTAATTGGTTTTCCAAAGCTTTTATTTTATCCATAACATTGGAAGGTGAAAGGGGAACTCCGCATCTGCATTATGGTCACATTTTCCTATATCCTATTAGCAGATTCCAAGATTGTTTAATGTGATCTCCACCCATTTCATTTGGCTGCAACCTTTGCTCCCATGAAAACAAGGCTGATTGTTCTGAATTGCTGTGTGTATGTGCTTTGGCACGGCATGAAGGTACCTATAATAACACAACCATTGTCTGGAAAAAAAGGCAGTTTGCAGTAATAACTACAAATAAAAGGGTGCAGTCCCGGGGCAAGACAGATAATGGTTGTTTTCCCACCCGTTGCATGGAGGAGACTCTCGACATGGTCACCCCTCAGCATGACAGGGCTGTGGGCTCCAGCCTGGGATGTGAACGTTGGGAATAAGGGACTGAAATATTTGCATGTTGTTCCAAGTTTCTCTTTCCTGGCCGCGGTTCCACTGCTCATATCTACGGATGGGGAGGCTCTGAATGACTTTTGCACAATGCGGTGTTTTATTTGCATGCTGTGAGCAGTTTAACAAGTGTGTGTGTGCTAAATGGAGCATTCCCACTGTTTCAGTGAGCAGCTGACGCACCCTGAAAATCCAAAAAAAAAAAGAGAGAGAGAGAGAGAGAAAGTGCCTTTAGGTTGAACAGTGGGGTTTTGAGGGGTGACACTGTGCTGTGTGTTCGAGCGGATGGCGGGTCGTGCCAAGCCTGAATGTTAACTCGGAATGCTGTGAGGTTCAGCGAAGAACCGGCTCAGGCTCCTTCGTGCTGAAGTAATTTTTGCTCATCTCTGCACTTTTGTGGAGTAAAAGCTGTTGCAGTGCAAGGTTTGGGAGTAACATAATTGTTTTAAGTGTTCAGTGTCACGGGGATTGTGGGTGTTGAACAGAGGCTGGCATTTCTTGTGGCAGTTTGGTTGCCTCCCAGGACAGGAAGCCGTGGAGTGTTAAATAAGAGGCAGGGAAGGAGTTTAACAACCCTGTCTGTAAATCAGGATGCTTGAATTGAGATCCTGGCCTTGAGCTGAAAGGACTGGAAGCTCTGCAAGATCCAGTGATTCAAGCTGCTCTGCAGAACAAGAAGATAATGGTGATGGACTATCAAGAAGGCAGCCTTGCTAAAAAAGAGAGCCTTTGTGATACGGTCAAGGGGAAGGAAGTCTGGAGAACTTAGAAAAGGAACAGATGTTTTTGGAGGTGGGGAAAAACTTAACTATCCCTGTAGTTTGCTCTTGCAGCAGAGCCAGCAGAAGGAACTTGATACCAAACAAAAGTAGGCACACCCAGGATTTAGCACAGGGATCCTGGAAAGCTGATTTTTCACTGCTGCAATGCTTTTCTGTTTGACAAATAACCTTACACAGTGGCATCTTGCAGAGACAGATGTGAATAATATATGTGAGTGTGTGCAAAGGTGTGTGTGTAGAAGTTTGAAGGTGCTTGCTGCTGTTCTTTAACAACAGTAGAAAAAATACTGATATATGAAATGATACTCAAAGTGGGGAGCCAGGAGGGGAGGGGATGCAGTTCCCTGAGAAGGAAATAATGACAGAAGATGCATTAAAAAAGAGGGAGAGGTTGCTTCTAGGGTGTGTTTATGTACTGTGATGACTGGAAGTGTGATAGAACAGATTGTGGATCCTGTGTATCAAAGTACCAGTGGCAACGATTCTTCAAGTTGTTGAAACTTGCATCCACAAAAAAAAAATATATTTTGTTCTTCCTAATAGGTTAATCCACTGTAATTGACTGTGAAATAAACCTGGGGGAATTTTCCCATCTGTATGTGATGCACAGCTTCTTTGCTGTCTACTTGGCAACAGTACCTTCAGATAATTAAAAGCTGTTTTTTAAACCCACTCTTCTTTCAACTCTTGTTTTTCTGCATCTTGCTGCTTCTCTGAGAGCTGTCAGTCACTCTTCTGGTTAAGGTGTGAAAATCTAGATAATGTGCTTTTAGGAAAGGAAAACTGCATATGATCTCTTTGCTTTTGAAAAAACCTAGGTGAATATGTAAGGCTTTTTAACATGCACATCACTGCTCCAGTTCTAAAAGTAACTCAGCTTTCCCAGTCCAGTATGGAAAACTATAAATTAACTTTGACTTTCAGAGCTCTGGTGCCATTTGCCCCTCTAAAATCAATAACCAAGCCTCCATGGTTTGCTTGGGAGGCAGTTCTAATTACCCAGAAATTACAGGAGTTGTTCAGCACAGGGATCCTCTGGTTTCAGCACATAGTTTCGTTGCTCTGTGGTGTTTTGAGAGGCCGAAGGGTGGGATGCAGCTCCAGTGAGTTTCCAGATTCCTAACAGTGTGAGGGACTGTTTTTAATAGTGATGATAAAAACAGCTATTCCCAGTTGGAGTTTAGTCAGTGGTACAATTATCAGAGCTATGAAATAGTGCAGGGATGGCTCGGAATGGAAAAACGACAGCTCAAAACTTATTTTCTTGAGGGAGCTTTTGAAATTATTTCCTGCAAACTCTTAGAGAATTAGTGAGAGATGTCAAACGCTGAGGGATCAAGCTCGGTGATTGCTCTGGTAACTTAGTTTTTGGGCTTGAAGCAAGCTTCAGCTGGCTTTTGGGAGAGAGTTGGTTGTTGAAAGCCAGCGTGGTGAGTAGGATCTCTGGAGCTGGCCTGTCGGATCTGTGAGGGTATGTCCTTCTCCAGGGTGTGCTCACACCAGCTGCTCCACTGGAAAACGTGCTGAGTATTTCCACAGTACAGTGACAGTGCCCAGCTCTGAGGCTGGTTCACTTAAACCATCCATTTTAAGCCACAGTTGTGGGTGCCTTATTTTCTGCTTTGCTTCTTAGTGGTTTGGTGGGTTTTTTGTGTTCTCTGAGAAGAGAATATTGATTGTACTGGAGGGAACAGCTGGAATACTGGGTTAGACAGCAATGCTTATGTTTTTTCCTTTTCTGTCTTGATTATAAAGCTGTTTTTAGACTGTTAGAGCGGATCCAGAGGAGGTCATGGAGATTCTCAGAGGGCTGGAGCCCCTCTGCTCTGGAGACAGGGTGGGAGAGCTGGGATATTTCATCCTGGAGAAGAGAAGGCTCTGGAGAGACCTTAGAGCCCCTTCCAGTGCCTAAAGGGGGTTTATAAAAAAGAGGAAGAGTGACTTTTTAAGTGGACAGATAGTGATAGGACAGGGGGAAACAATTTTAAAATAACAAAGGAGAGATTTAGATTAGATATGGGAAGATAAGGGTGGTGAGGCCCTGGCACAGGTTGCTCAGAGAAGCTGTGGCTGCCCAACCCCTGGAAGTGTTCAAGGCCAGGTTGGACAGGCTTTGGAGCAACCTGGTCTAGTGGAAGGTGTCCCTGCCCATGGCAGGGGGTTGGAATGAGGTGATCTTTAAGGTTCCTTCCAACCCAAACCATTCCATGATTCTATATTTTCTAGTGTTTTGCATTAAAAAGTTTAAAATCTTGTGAAACAAACTTCTGTTTGTTTGCAGAAAAGTCTGTACTTCCAAAATGGCCATTAACCTGGAAAGAATTGCACCAGAATTTTCTGGAGTCCTGTTGTAGGTCTGTGCAACTGAATTTTGAAGATGAAACATGAAAAAGGAAAGATTTGCAGCAAAAGTTCTTACAGTTGACAAGACACTTTAGTGTGTGGAAGCTGTCCTTTACTAAAATTTCAGTGCTATTTTGGGGCCTTTCTTTTTTCTTTAAAGAGTGAATTACAGTGGAATTCGTGCTATGCGTGGAATTTCTGAAAATTTAATTGTGTTAGTTGCTAGGTGTATAGACTATAAAGCTCTTAAAATATCAAACTATTTTTTACTTCAGTAACTCTGAGTTATTAATGGAAAAAAAAAATCTTTTATCTTTTTTTGGCTCTATTTTTAAAGATCCACAGAACTGGTAGGTTTCCAAATTAGCTTAGGTTTTAAAAAGTCCTTTGAAAAAATCATGCCCAAAGATGTTGTGTTTAATCTTGCTCTCTACTGCAGTTTACCAGTCAAAAATCCCTGAGCTTATCTGTAGCCGAGTTAGTTCAGCAGATGTTCTGTGTATGTTGTTCTTTTAAGAATTTGTGTAAAAACCAGGTGATACTTTGCCTGGGAAGGATTTGTAGCGTGTCCTCTTGCCTGCTTTGTGTCTTCATCTTAAGCAGTTTGGCCATGGTGTGTCACACTCCTGTGCTTCGGGTGTTCAAAGTCCTTTCTGGTCCCTTCGAGCAGGTTTTGTGTGGTGGTTTTTTTGTTTTTGTTTTTTTTGGGGGGTTTTTGTTTGTGGGTTTTTTTCTTGTTGTTTGTTTGGTTAGTTTTTTGGGGGTGGTGGTGTTTGTTTTGGTTTTTTGGTTTTTTTTGTTTTTATTTGTTTTTCATTTTGTTTTTTTTTTTCCAAGCTGCAAAGCAGTGTGGTGGTGAGAAATATCCTCCTCACCCTGATGTTGTTTTGGGATCGTCCACCTGCATTTGTGTGGCCCCAGCTCCACTCACTGCTGCCCTGTTTCCTCCCTGATCCTGTTCCTGCTGATCTGTATGTGCTTGGATGAGCTCTGGAAGTGCCTGGTTTTGTAGGACAGATAACCAGGGGTCCGCTTGGATTGTGGTGTCACGCCAGGTGCTGTTGTGAGTCTCATCAGCATTACTGTGTTATTCCTTCTGCCTCTGGATTGGATTCCATCTTTGATTTGCTGGCTGTCCCATTTCCTTGCCTCTCCTTGTATCCCTTCATGCTGCAGGCCTGGAGCTGTTGGAGAGGTGCTCCTTCCCAGCAGCTGTTGAAGCTGCTGCTCTGGCGACGTCAGAGGGTTCCACCCATCCAGGCCTGATGGCAGCTCATGTAGCTCTGCGGGCCTCTGGTTGTAAAGAGGGGCTGGTGCCTGCCCAAGAAGCTGGGGCTGAGAATCATCTCTGCAGAACGTGTGTCCTCAAGGAGCTGTGTCACCAGGTCAAGGAGTTCCGTGAGGAAGTGAGAAGGCCGTGTAGCGTTTGTGAGAATGAGGAGCCCCGTGAAGTTCAACAAGTCCAGGTGCAAGGTGCTACACCTGGGTCAGGGCAGTGCCAGACATGGGTATAGACCAGGAGAAGTCATTGAGAGCAGCCCTGCAGAGAAGGACTTGAGGGTTCTTTGGGGTGGAAGGCTGGACATGAGCCAACAGTGTGTGCTCACAGCTCAGAGGGTTAACTGTGTCCTGGGCTGCATTGGAAGAGGAGTGGTCAGCAAGTTGAAGGATGTGATTCTCCCCCTCTACTCTGCCCTTGTGAGACTTCACCTGGAGCACTGTGCCCAGGTCTGGGGTCCTCAGCACAAGAAAGTCGTTGACCTTTTAGAGCAGGTCCAGAGGAGGCCATGGAGGTGATGAGAGGGCTGGAGCACCTCTGCTGTGGAGATGGGCTGAGAGAGCTGGGTTCCTTGGAGACCTTGGAGAGAAGGTCCTTGGAGACCTCATTGTGGTACCTTAAGGGGGCTTATAAAAAGGAGGGAGAAGGACTTTTTATATCGGTAGAGAGTGACAGGACAGGGATAAAGTTTTTAAACTGATAGAAGCAGGTTTAGATTAGATTTTGGGAAGAAATTCTTTACTGTGAGGGTGGTGAGGCCCTGGCACAGGTTGCCCAGAGAAGCTGTGGCTGCCTTTTCCCTGGAAGTGTTCCAGGCCAGGTTGGATGGGGCTTGGAGCAACCTGGGATAGTGGTAGGTGTCCCTCCCTGCCCGTGGCAGAAGGTTGGAACAAAGTGGTCTTTAAGGTCCCTTCCAACACAAACCATTCTGTGAAACAGGATGTTCTCAGAGAGCTTGGAGACTCGGGAGACTGGACCCCCCTCTACATCAGGGATGCAGGTGGGATCTGCTCAGTGTCTCACAGTAAGTTAGAAGTCAATAAAAGAGGAAGACTGGAAACTGGTCACTCTCCAAATAAGGAGGAATATTCCTGTCCCTCCTGAAGACTTGATGATAACAATGCCAGACAGGATCACCTGGGAGAAGCAGCGAGTGGTTCCAGTGGGTGACTGCACCTGACAGGTTGTCCAGGGAAATTTATTGCCTTCCAGGGGCTGGAATCAGAAATGGCATGGAAAGACTGCCAAGAGAGCTAAAAGGTCAAGATAAAGTTCAGGAGATTACTGATTGCTGTTGCGGAAAAACGAACAAAAAAAAATTACTGACAGTTCAAATAATAAAATAGTAGTAAAATCCCAAGATAAACATGAAACAAACATCTTTTCTCTCCCGTTTTACTAAAGGGGATTACCTGCTCTGCCATGGAGCCTCCCCTCCTTATCCTTCTCTGACCTTGGTGGGGTTTTTCCCTATCCTCTCTCTATCAGGTGTTTTTTACCCTTTCCTAAATAAGTTTCTCCAGTGGTACCAGTTGCTTCACTGATGAGCTCAGCCATGTCCTGTGGTGGGGCATGGTGGAGCCACCTGGAAAGGGCCTGGGGCAGCCCTGACCTCCTCCTGCAGAGGCCCTTGTAGAACCTACCACTAATTAGTGATTTTTTTAATTATTATTTATTTTTTTTGTTGTTGTCTTAGGCTGTAACCTGTTCTTTAGGGGCTTTTTGTTTTATCAGATACATCTGGAAAGCCCAGTGAATCCAAAGCTTGTTCAGAGGGTGTGGGTGGTGCTGTGTCTTCTTTGTGGGTGGGTAGGTTGGTTTTAGATGCTCCTAAGGAATCTCTTCTGTTAGAAGTTTGCTGTCCTCATCAGATGTCATGAGGCATTTTGTTCCAAAATGTTCTGTGAAAAGTAGTTTGAGCTTCTTTTTGCATGAAATGTGTCCTGAAGCTGGGTATACTTGGGATAACTGTTTTCCCAAGTTTGCAGAGCAGATTTTTTTTTTGTAAACTGCTGACCTATGAGTTTGAAATTTCAGGGTTCAGCATCTTTTACATCATCCTTGCAAAGTGAAAGATAGTTTTCTGTGAAGGTGTGACATCGGGGCACCAGCAGTGGCCTACTTTAAAGAAAAATTGGAAAGGATTACAGATTTTATGACAAATCATGAGATACTGGTGCAAAAAATTGTGGAAAATGCTCGTATGTGAGAACAGGGTGGATTCAGGAATATGACAGAAAAACTTGGGCCTTTTGAAAGACAGAAATCATAGAATCATAGAATTTTAAGGGGTTGGATTGGACCTTAAAAATCATCTAGTCCCAACCCCCCCTTGCCCTGTGCAGGGACATCTCCCACCAGACCAGGTTGCTCAAGGCCTTATCCAACCTATCCAAATATTTGCAACTAATGGCACAATTACTTCTACAACCTTTTTTTTTCTTTTTTTGGTACTGTTATATTTAATCTAGTGTGTGTTCTGCTAAATAAGGTTTGTTGAATTTGGTTTTGGAGACCCTTAGGAAAAATTTGGGTGCTTTAGGGTTGCCTAGTGGATATTGTAACCTCTCAACGCTGCAGAGGATCAGCAGAATTGATCCGTGTGAACTAAACTGTCCTTCTGCTTTGAGTATTTTATGTGGATTCAGTTTGGTTAAGGTTTTTTGAGGGGTTTTTTGTTTGTTTGTTTGTTTTTTGTGACTGTGTCTTTGAGAAGGTACCCACAGTGGTATATAGGACAGAGAAATCCACAACATAACCTTTTGGTTAAAAGGGTAAGATTCAACAGAAGTAAACAAAAATTAACTATCCCTTATTCTGCTAAACTGTGTAGGTCTGGCCCTGTAATCAGGGGATGTGGGGTGGTCTCTGAAAGGAGAAATGTCAGCCCAAAGGCTGGGCCAAACCAGTTAGAGCCATATAAACCTGTTAAAGCCATATTTAATTCAGTGAATTGAGTTGTAAAGCTGATGAATTTAGTGCTTAACCTTGAGGCACCTGCTGTGGGGTTTTCCTTATTAGCAGAGGTCTGAAGAAGGAACTGTATTTATTTATTTGCTGGATATTTAGAAGTCAGGTGCAGCTTTGTTCTTCTGTTTTAGAAGCCATTTCATACCCTGTGGAGAGATGTACAGAAGGAGTTGTGCCATGGGACAGGGGGTCTTCTTGCCTATGTAGTGTCCAGTATGATATTTTTGGTTTCCTGGTGACATTTTACTTTGTCACTACATGCCAGTAAAAAGGCCAGTCCTGTGCTGGAGTACACAGATGCAAAGATACACAAAGATAAACAAAGATACACTGGTAATCAGAGGAGTTTTGCAAATGAGTGGTTTTTTCCCCCACTGTGTTACAAGAACTGCCATGAAACAGGCAAAGGAAACTTTAGGAATTAGAGTGGGTCGTTATGCCCTGCTGCTGGATCACTAACCAACTATTCCAGGTGAACTCGTGAGGAATTGCTGTCAGGAAGGCCCATGTGTTGGTCAGTTTATGAGCTGTCACAGCAAAAAGAAATCTACCAAACAAGTCCAGTGCTCCTCTCCAACCGGAATCCCTGACATCCACAGGACAAACGGGGTGATGAAATGATTGTTGACAATCCTAATCTGCCACCTCAGTGTTGTTGTAATAATAGTAATAATCATCATCATCAGGATCTTTTTTAGCAAGCTGTGTTCTTGAAAAGGGTGGGCTTCTTCTTGCTGGTTTTAACTGGCTTTCTCCAAAGTGGGTCGGGTTGGCTCTCTGTTGGCATTCAAGCTGATCTCTTCCTTATAGTCTGTTTGGGTTTCTCTCTCTGGTGTTTGTCCTAAAACTCCCTTTTCACGTCAGTTCTGCATCTTGCAGTCATTCCTACCCATCCTTGCATGTACAGGAGCAATCCAGTGAGACCTCAGCCTCACAAAACCAGGGCACAACGTCTCCAGAGCTCTGGGAATGCTGCTCTACTATTTTTGGAACCAGCTCCTATTGCTTCTATAATAGGAAGGCTTCTGGAAGCTTTCTCCTTACTCTCGTCCCGAGGAAGCAGCCCTTCAGCTGAGCTTTCATTAATTCAGGATCTGCACGGCAAAAAGCAAATCTAGTTTTATACTCTAAATAATTCAGGCGTGGCTGGGGGGGGTCACGTGGCCCTGAGTGTGGTGTGTTCAGTGGGTGGGTTTGCCCACACCCCGTATCCCGAGGCCGCAGCAGCCGTGGCTGGTTCGGGGTGCTCGGCCACCCCCCGTTTGTCATTCGGGGCACGAGGCAGCAGCAGGCAGTGCCAAGGCAGCTTTCTAGAAAGCAGAGGGACGTGTGATCTGGGGGTGGTGGTGGGTGTTTGTCACCAGCACTGCCCAGTGAGGGATTGACTGGTTTTGTTTTCCTCTTGGATCAAGCAGGACGAATCTAATGAGCCAGTTCTTAACACCTTCCCCGTTGAGCAGCGGGTGATGTCCTTGCCCAAATCGTCCGAGACAGCTGAAACCTTTCAGGAATAGTTGAACAAGGGAAACACTTGTAATATTATTTTTTTTTCCAGTACTCAAAATACAGAGTTAAGAGGGTGCAGCAGAGCTTGTCTTTCCTTTATTTTCTCTTTCCCTTCTGAGATTTTCCTTTTGAGGGGGCGACTTAGTCCTTCCAACGCTTACCCCACCTAGAGAGAAGGCAGGATTGCTACGAATGTGAAGCCTTTCATTCTTCATTGACATGATCTTGGAAGGAAGACAGGTTCTCCCTGTAGTGCTTCATTAGAATAAGCATTTCATATGCTTATCAGTACAGCAAGTAGCGCTGCTTGACAGCAGTGGAGAGTCAAATGTTGCCTTGGAGCCCTACACGCTCATTTCCCCGCTTCCGAAACACTCTGCATTCTGCCCACTGTGCATTCAGAAGTGTTCCTTTCCACTGCCTTGAAAGAAGCTAAAAACCACTTTGTAGCAGGCACCTTTTCCAGCACGATTCCAGGTGTGGATTGGAGGTGGCTGAATCCAGGCTGACTTGCTGAGAACTTCATCCTGCCGGGCTTTGTGAGTTCCTGCCAGGTCTTGGGGGTAAGTGGGTCAGGGAGCTGACCACTTCTGGGTTAATTCTCTCCTACTTTCAGCTCCCTGAGCTGCTTCAGGTGAGAAATCAAGTGGGAAACCAGTGCTGATAAAGGGAAAGGTGTGAATGAGCTGGGAGGAAAAGAGGGATGAGACCTCAGCATGGCAGGAATTACAATGACTGGAACAGCCATGGGGCTGCACAGTGTTTTGGAGCATCCATGTGTTCCCTGCTGACATGGATGTCCAAGCTCAAATTTAGAAGAGAATCACAGAATTATTAGGGTTGGAAGGGACCTCTGGTTACACAGGAATGTGTCCAGAGAGGAATGTCTCCAGAGAGGGAAAATCCACGACCTCCCTGGGCAGCCTGTTCCAGTGCTCTGCCACCCTAAATGTAAAGAAGTTCTCCCTCATGTTGAGGTGGAACTTTTTGTGTTTTAATTTATGGTCATTGCTCCTCATCCTGTTGCTGGGAACCAATGAAAAGAGTCTGGCACCATCATCTTGGCACCCACCTTTGAGATATTTATGTGCATTGATGAGATCCCTTCTCAGTCTTCTCCAGACTAAACAGGACCAGCTCTTGCAGTCTTTCCTCATAAGAGAGATGCTCCAGACCCCAGATCATCTTTGTGACCTCCACTGATTCCCCTTACATGGGAATCTTCAGATTTCAGTTCAGTAGCTGCTCTGTCTGGTGTGATCCAGGGTACAGAGTATGGATGGGAGTGAGGGAAGGGCTGGAGTAAATTTGGTGGCTAAATGAGCCAAGGCAATGGTAACAGGGTCTTGCTTTACCAGCTCTGGTTCCTGGTGCCTAGAAGAAGTGGCATCAGTTGGTTTTGGTGTGTGAGTGGACACAGGAAGCTCCCCTACATTTATTCCAACTGGAGCCCCTATGGCTTATTGTTTTTAGATTAGATAACATCAGATCTGTGCAAATTTATCCTTTTTGACCATCAAACAGTGGGGAAGCTGAGCACACAAGCCAAATTATGTCTGTGTTGGCTCCTTTAGTGTCAAAAGGCAGTTCTTTAAGGTGTTTTAAATAGGAAGATATTACATGAAGGATGGTTAAAAGGGAAGGGTTGTGTTCCTATAGGTGTCTAAGAGGCTGACTATGAGGATTTGGTGTATCATCTTGCTGTGCAGCCTAGTCTGGGAGCTGCTGTGGATTGTTCCCAGTGGGAGTATGGGATGAGGAAAAGCTTTCTGCCAAAGCTTCTTGCTTAGGAAGTTCTGGTGCTGTTATAGGTGTCCTGGCAGGTGTTTGAGAGGGAGGGAGGGATGACTAGGCTGGGAAATGGCAGAATTGCCTGTCTGGTGAAATATAGTTTTAGAGGCAGGTATCATGTAACAACCTAAACTTGAGCTCAGTGGTGGGGGAATGGACTTGGAACTCGGTTCTTGCAAGAAAACAAAACTCTATATCTTTATAATAAGGCCTCAGCACTGTGTTGTTTTTTTTTCCCCACCATCATAATGACTGTTTCTTGGTATTAACTCCTCTGAGTTCCCCTCTGAAACACTTGCTGCTGCTTTCTCCTGCATCCTGGCTGTGCTGCTGCTCTTTGCCCAGCTCGTCCGGTGCCATGTCCCTGTGGAGCATCCTTGTGTGGAGGTGGGGTGGTCAAATGTGTTCTCACACATGTTTTTACCAGCAGGGTGATTGCTGCTCAGATCCAGTCCCGAGGCCACGGCCTCCTTTCTAGAAAGTAAATTTTCTGAGAGGATGTGCCCACCCTTTGAACTCCTTTGTTGATGGGTTACTGTTGCTACAGCTAAAACACACTTGTTCTTGCGGTGAAGCTTTAGTTCAAAATATCAAAAGCTTTAGTGCTTTTTAGTGCTGCACAGATGAGGAGACCTTGACCCCCCCCCCTTCATCCACTCTGGCTGAGTTAATACATTTGTTTTCCCGAGCTGCAGCAGCATTCAAACCTGACGATAAGACGGGGAATTCTGTGGGACCGACCTGCCGTCCGTGGCCGGGAGGATGTGATGCTTTACTGCTGCCAAAATCCGAGTCCTTCCCACATCTTGTGCACGAAGGCATATGTTTGGGGGTGGCTTCAGAAAGGGAGAACAACACCATTATGTTTTTAACTTCCTCTCCTGTTTTGTTTCTCTGTGCATCTGTATTTCAGTCTTTCTCTGTGCAAAACTAGCAAATCGGCTGAAGCACCTACTGCTAAAGATCAGCCTTGGTACAGAAACAGTGGTAATTAAAAGGCAGTAAGTATCTTTGCTAGCTTGGATGCTGATTTTTTTTTTTTTATTTTCCTTCTTTTTTTCCTTTTTTTTTTTTTTTTTTTTAATTCACAAGCACAGCTTTTTACTCCTCACACAGTAGGAATTTGTCAGGGGCTTGCTGGCATTAATAGTCTATTTCAGCTCTTTTCTATGGCCCAGCAGCTATAGAGGAGGGGAAAAAGCATGCTTTGTATGGAGCTGTGCTGCAGTGCCCATCTGAAGTTGGCTGTGTCTATTTTGCCAGCTTTTGCCTCCCTCTGGTAGGTGCTGGTCCCTTCCTAAACACATGACATCCCACTGTATGATTCCTGTGCTTGGATCAGGGTTGTGGCTGCTCCTGACCTGAATCCCTTCTTTTCATGGTTTTGCTTCTCGAGCTCTTCACGTCAAACAAGATACCTTTGGGTTTCAGTTTTTTGTCTGACTTTTATCTTTTACTTCTCAATTGATCCCCAAAGGAGTAGGACTAGCACAAAACATATGGTGTTTCTAACCAGGGATACATGGGAGGGAGTTCTAGCTCTTGAAAAAGTGAGTGGCATTCTTGAAATGGTGTGGTTGCGTTTATTTGGGTGTGGATATAATCATGTTTTTTGTGATACAGCTCCTGCTGAGTCTGAAATGCTAGTGTCAGTAAAGCCAGAAGGAAAGCCAGACAAAAGCTTGGAGAAAAGTCAGGATTTCAGTGCCTCTTACTGATGGTTCATGGGAAAGTAACGATTTTGTGTTTAACTTTGATTTTCCCAAAGCACCAGGCACATGCTTTTTTTTCCCCCTCTGTGAATTACTGTTTGTGAAAACGTATTTTACAGCCCACAAAACATCAGAAACAGCTGATTTTTGTGCCTAGGTTTTGCTCGTAGGGGTAGGTCCTTGTTACAGACCCTGGGTAGTCTGATGAAAGTGGTGTTTAACTACAAAGCTTCAATTTCTGCTAATCATGGCAACCTGACTCCTGGTGTTCCTGAATTCCCGGAGCTGAGGACATGCTCTCATCCCCCTGCTCTGCTAGTGCAATGCCTCCATCTTCTCCACCCGACACGTTTCTTAGCCTTGTGTAGAACTCAGCAGAGATTTCTCCATGAGGACTGGAATGTGTTTATATAATATTTTATATATTATTTTAGGCTCCTGCTACTCAAATGTAGGCAAATGATTAACCTCTCCATCACCATCAGTAGACGAATCGTGGAATTGCCGTAGCAGAAAGTCAAGTAAGATGGGTCTAAACCAGCTTCTGTTTTTTCCTGCCTGGAAAATTCATCCTTCGTGGCTTTCTCAGCAAGTGTGGCTACCAAGAGCAGCTTTTCCAGGCCAGGAGTGTTTAGTGGGAGCACTGAGTTGTAACCACACTGGTCAAGCACTGGTTGGTGTGTAGGCTGAGGCTCTTCTGTGTGGGAGGTGTTGGGAGGGGGTTGATGTGAGAGGCTCCATCTCTGCAAAAGCAGGAGTAGGGCAGCAGCAGGAACGCTGGGCAAAGCTGCTGAAAAGGAGAGAACAACCTGCTGCACTAAATCACAGATCCCCTGGGGACACAGCTCTATGTTTAGCATCCTCAAATGGCATTCCTTTATTACGGCATCATTGAGCGTGGTCCTCTAGAGAGGAAGCAAACGGTCTCTAAAACAATCTGCTGGCAACTCGGGCTGGAGCATTTGAGGTTTTCCAGGGCTCTTCTGCTGTGTCACTCTTCCCTTTAATGTTCCAGCTCGAAGGTTGTTGTTCTTTCACCATCAGAGTCCGTTAAGGCGCCGGTAAGAGTATCTGCTCCAAGGACAAGGTGTAGAAGGCAGTGAGAACAAGAGATACTGCAGAGCAGTGTTGTTTTTGGTGTAATCTGCCTTATCAGCATGTGATGCAAAGACAGGGCAGTTTTCACAGGACTTGGAGGCTGCGTGGTGACATGTTTTCTGTCCTGTATGAAATCCACCACGTTATTTTGATTAGAACGCTAACGTAACTCCTGGCAGCCTCAAATCTTACTGCCAGCAGCTATTTCCCTCCAAAGCCCGGTGCAGTGCTAACAAGCAGAAGGATCTCTCGTGTGTCCTGTTTACGAGGAGCTCTGCAGACGGAGGTGTTCCGTGGGAGGTAACAAGGTAGCGCTGTAGCCGTGTATATAAGGTGGAAAAATGTGGTGTGTGCAGACAGGCTGTTGTGTTAATTTGTGTTTGATGGTGTTCAGAAACTCCAGCTGCAATAACGGCATGATGATGTTAAGTTCTTTTATATATAAATGTATATATTTTGTATCTGTGCATGCACATATGTGTATATATATTTTTTGTCTCGTGGGAGAGTCCGTGTTTGGATCATCGGTGCTTCAGCTGCTGCTGTACTTGAATGTGATTGTCTTATGTTTGTTCAGTTTTTAGGTGGCAGAGACACAGTGAAGCTCTGTGTGGGGCAAGGAGAGCTGATGGGGGAGCCTGGGGTGTGACCCAGGATGGATTGGCTGTGACGGCGTGCCTTAGCTGGAGAGGAAGTTACCATGAAGAGTTCCTGCAGAGCTGGCCTCCACAGGGAACCGCTGAATTCCACATCCTCCACCTTCCACCAGGTCAAACGGTATGAACAGACTGGCCTGCCTCTAGCTGACTGTTCAGCACTGACTGAGCCTTCTCCTTGCTTTGCTATTGTCTTGTCACTCAACTGTTTGGTCTAAATTCTTCCTTTCGGATGGTGTTTAAGTGAAATGCTGTAATGGCTTGAGGGCAGAAATGTTCTTTTGACGTTTTTATTTGATAATGACAACTTCAGATTCCCTACAGCTGGCAGGGTGCTTGGAGAAATCCTTGGGTTTTTTAGCAACAGCTGTATAAATTAGTTTGGGAACACGACTTTGAAGTAAAACTTAATTGGCGAGTGGCTCGTCAGAGGAGGCTTTAGAACACACAGTCAGCTTAGAGCAAGTGGAAATGCTGGCACTCATTGTTGCGGTTTGTCTTACTATGGAGTAAGTAATTAGATTAGTTTAAGCTCAGATTTTGCATTGCTCACTCTCCTGTGTCTCTTATTAAGAAGAAATGCACGATTGATTTCAAACACTTGTGCTTATGTGACAATTAAGTGAACGCCTCTCACTGTGTCTCGTTATAGGAACACCGGGCAGAACAACTTGTCCTTATGCAAATGCAAGAACATGCTGGTTTGTTTGAGTTCAGACTACTTCAAAATATATGTATCTTCTTTTCTTTTGCTTCTTTTTTTTTCTGAAAGCAAGGCTCCTAAACTTCCTCAGCCTGGCGGAAGAGCGCCAGCTTTTCGGTTTCCAAAAGCTGTGTGGGTTTAAAGCAAACTTTTAACCTTTGTTCTTTGTGGTTGTGTAGACAGCATATACTTGCTATGTTAGTCTCATGGTAATTTAGTGCTGGAAAAGACTTCCTGGGTCACCTATCTCTTTGCTTTCCCAAGCAGTAGCTCATAATCCCTTTTGTGAACTTAGTCTAGCCTAAAAACATTTACATCTTTTCTTACATCTCTTCTTCTCTCCTCCAGTTTATTAGGCCTTTACTGAAGATGACAGATCTAGCTGTGCAATTAGGAACCTTCTTTTGATTCTCAGACTAAACATTCATGACAGTTTACATGCTTATTTGAGTTTCTGTTCCTTTATTTTCCTTCTGCTTTTCTTCCCACTTCTTATTTTCAGTGGTTTACCTCTCTTGCTGCATTCTGTAAAATGGGGTTGTGACCCTCACCTGTGGTTTTGTGGTGCTAAATGGCCCAAGTTTTCTCAAGTAGCTTCTTGAATAACAACTGTTGTTGTCCTCAGTGTGGATACATCTCAATCCTGGCTAAAATTCTCTGCTGTGCTCCAGGGCAGATCTGGCTGGAGGGTTTTCTTGCTGCTGCCTCAAACGTGTGACAGAGTCACCTCCACTTACTTGTTTCTATGGTGGCCAATTCACCTTAGTTACTTCCAGAACTCCTTGGTGTTCCTCTTGCTGGTGCATCACTGCCTGTATTTCAAAACCCTCCTCAGTCTCTGTGACTTGGAGCTTTGTGCCTCTGCTGTTTTGGAACTGCCTCCAGTTCTGTGGGTGCAGTATTTGTGCTGAGGTCATTCCTAACAAAATCAGATGTTCCCCAGGCTGATTCTTGAGGCATGTCTTTGGTTTCCAAGCTGGTATTTTCTTATTCAGCATCACCTGGGGCTGTCTGCTGCTAAACCAGCTCCTTTGTCTGTTTTCCCATTCCTCTGCCAATCTGTCTTCACCAGTAAATCTCTTTGTGCTCTCTGAAGACCATGTGAGTAAGATATAGTAGATTTGTCTAAAATGATCACTTTTTTTTTGAAAACCTTGAGGTTAGTCTGGCATTTTGAAGTATTCCCTCTTCCCCCTTTTTCTCTGTGTCACATTAATCCTCTTTGCTTGCAAAGCACCTTTATATTGGAGTCAGAATACCAGCCCTGGAGAGGCTGCAATCATTCTCCCTTCTCTTTCTCCCCTGCAGTGCCCCCTCCAATGTGCCACATGTTTATTATCTCCCATTGTTGCCTTTCAAGAGGTTTATAAATCCTGTTTCTTGGCCTGCAGTGCGTGAGCCTATCTGTTTTGGATTCTAAAACTGAGATGAGCCAATCCTCACAATTTTTATGAAGCTCTTTAATCCTCCCCCTGCCAATGTTCTTGTTCAGATTAACGCCTGGGCTTTTGCCCTCACGATCGCAGTTACCACCCCTCTTTAAAAATGATGCAAAGTCAATTTTGGTATTTTGTGTAGCACTTGGAATACTCTTAATCTCTGCCCTGCCCTTGCTTGCAGCCCTTTTTCTCTCCCAGTCCTTTCTCACAAACTGAGGAACCTTTCACTATTTCTTTGTTTTTAAATATCTCTGCAGTGACCTAACGCTGCACCACTTCTCATGTTTATCCCTGGACTTTTTGAGCTCCAAGATACGAGTTTCTAAGTGATGTGACTTGAAACCTGCATCTGCTTCTTGTATCCTTCACGAAAAAGGATCACATCCAGTTGGAGTTTCTTCAGTTCTTGTTTGGGATGTGTTCTTAATAATGAAAACACCTTTTGGCTCCTGGAGAAATCTGTCTGCAGTGAAATCTTCTGCACCACATCTTGAACTTCATGAACCAGTTCCTTTCAGTCTTGAGTTTCAAAAGAGCAACCTTATGACTTGCCTTCAGATGTACTTTCACTTATTCTTTTCTTTTGAACGCCGAGTCTCCGACTGATCGTGTGGTCCAAGGTTAATTTCTACAACCTTTCATGTGTTCTCATTACAATATGCACAAAAATGAAGGCTATAAATAGCATCACTTTGTGTTGGTTCGTTAGCTGTTTGAAGAAATACATGTTGTGCTATGATGTGAAGAAAGGTCTTGGTCCTGTTGCTGTTAACAAATCAGAAAACAAATGTTAAAGTAAGAGAGGTAAAAGACTTCCAGAAGGAAGCATATCACGTATCTGTGCTGCTCTGGGCAGTTTTAAGCAGAAGATCTATAAAACCACCACTGTTTTTCTTACTGTCCTTCTGTGATTTCTTCTCATCTCAGCCTGTTCCACCACAGGCACGTGGTTGTCTTTGAGCTACACGTTTCTGGAGCAGCTTATAACCTTGAACACCAAATCTGTCAGTTCATTTTGTTCCCTTCTGCTTTATGTCATCCCTGTGTCATCTCCAGTGTGGTTGGGAAGCAGGGAGCAGGGGTTTGAGGTTCCTGAGGCTCAACAAAGAACCGCTTCTACGTCACTCGCTTCACGGTGAGTGCTTTTATACAAAAGCCTGGCAAAGCAGTGTCACTTCTTCCTGTATAAAATTTAGAAAGTAGCCAAGTTGACTGTGCTTTACGTTGAAGAGTGTGTGGGTGTTTAGTATAAAATGTGTCCAGAACATTAATGGGTGGGAGCCCTCGAACTGGAGTGGTGTGTGTTGGGCTTGGGTGTGTGTTGTGTCACCTGAAACCTCTGTGTGGTGAGGATGATGGACTTCATGCCTGTGTGCAGCTACATTTGGGTGCTGTCTCCCCCAGAGTCAGGTTATTTGAACACCTGATGGGGTGAACACTCAGTGTTAGGTGTTTGCTTTGCATTCAGTTCCTCAGCTCTTTTGGGCCAGCTCTGCCCCACGTTTTTGGCTTGCTCCCCCTTCCCCTAGGCTGGCCACTTGGACAGAGAGCTCTCCCTCAGCAGCCAGATACCTTCTGTTTGCCTTCAAATCCCATAAGAATCCTTGCTGGCTCTCTGAGAGATGCAAGAGGCGTTTTGCAGGCGCTGGGAGGTGGGTCTGGAGCAGCTGCTGCTCCAAGGGAGTGGGTTTTCTAGAAATCAGATGCCTCCACAGCTGCCGGTGTCGAACCCGCCCCAGCTCCGGAGCGTCGTGCTTCCCAACCCGCCCTTCCCCGAGCTTGGACACTTGCCACGTGCCAGAACAAGCTCCAGTGAGCAGCAGAGCCTCTTCCATCCCGGCTGCTCAGCCGGGACTTTCCCGCCCCGGCAGAATCCGTGGAATGCCTTTGAAGCAGCTCTCTGTCTGCTCTGCCTTGCCCTGGCAGTGCAAAGGGGATGGAAATGGTACTGGAGATTGAGCCCAAAGGACCCACCAAGCCCTTCCAGAAATAACAAGTGGTTGACCATAGTTAACTCACATTCAGTGCTCAGTCCTTGCTAATTGTCAGTGTCCTTTACAGAGGAGCTGAGCCCTGTGGACAGAGAGCTGGCATGCCAGGGAGGAGAAAAGCCTTGCCAGAGGTTATGCTTGGTGTGGGTTTTTATTGTAGTTGATTTTTTTTTTTTTACTCCTTTTTTATTATTTTTTTTTCTGGCTTCTTCTGCCTTCTGTTAGTGTGTCCTGAGGGTTTTTTCAGAGTTGTAGCTGGCACTGGGTGCGCAGTCAGCAACACGAGAAACTTTTGTCGACTGCAGTTGGTGTGTTTACAAGAAGAAATCCACAGGAAACTTGGGGGTTTTGATGGAAATTTTCTCCTTAACAAAACCTTCCGGTGCTTTGCCCAGAAAACTTGCAGTGTAAATATTCTGTTTGGAAATATTGTACTTTTTGTTGTTGTTGTTGTTGTTGTTGTTGTTGTTGTTGTTCTTGCTGGCCAGAGGAAATCTTTCGGCTTCACAAGGGCATCATGAGAGTCCCTGACAGTGAGAGGCATTAAGGTTCTCTGTGGACCTCACAAAGGAGTTGTAAAAACTGAGCCTTTTTTTACCAGTTTTCCCTCCAACTTTGGAGTTTCCACTAAAGCAAATGTATTATTTTTTTAGGCTGCTGTGATTTAGGACATATATAAGTACAAAAGGATGCAGGAAGATTCTGGCCAGCTTGGCAAGTAAGAATCATGGAATGATTTGGCTTGGAAGAGACCTCAAAGACCATCTCATTCCAACCCTTCTGCCATGGGCAGGGACATGTTCCACTAGACCAGGGTGCTCCAAGCCCTAGCCAGCCTGGCCTTGGACACTTCCAGGGATGGGGAGTCCACAAGTGGGTCTTCAGTGGGAAGAGGAGAGGGCTGTGTGTGTGTTTGTGCTCATATAAAGGAATATATTTCTGTATCAACAATGTGGAGTAACTAACTTGATAAAACTACAGTGGAAACAAGCTGTAGTTATGACTTAGGAAAACAGCAGTGTCATTCCAGCAGTGCAAGTATCCTGTTTTTCAGACAGGGCTGATTAGAAATAAAAAAACCTGGCCCCTTTATTTCATCAGCTTAAGGATGGAATAACAGCATGAAGGCAGCACTGCTCGTTGTTTCAGTGCTGATCATTCCTGGCAGAATTCTCTCTTATCAGCAATTTAAAACCACACGTTTGGGATTGAAAACCTTTTTATGTGTGCTCTGTGGACTTCTGAAGAGTCATTGTCTCTAAAGATAAAATTAGAAAGCTTGATAACTTAAAGGGTGGAGGAAAGCAAACAGAATTATTCTGGAATTAAGTTTCATAGGGAATTGTCAGTGACTTCACCTTTTAGCAACTATTTTTGGTGGTTTTAAATATTTAAAAGCTTTACCTGCAGCTGCCACAGTTCTCCACTTGCCAGCACTGAGATGTTGCAGAAATAGGGGAGTCTGTGGGTGGGGACTGGGCTCTGGTTCATCTTCAAAGCAATTTCTGCTGGGAAGGCTTGTTCTAATTCTAGGAGCTAGAGATGAAATGTGCTGCTGACGTGCAGGGAAGAAGCTGTGTTTACCTAAAAGTTCATTCTTAATATCCACAGCAAAGGTGGAGGCTCGTTTTTTTCCAAATGACACTTTCAGGTAAGGTCCATTACTAAGATCCCTTTTAAAATGGAAGTTCTCTTCCCTGCTGCTGGAAAACTGCGAGGCAGGTGACAGCTGGTCAGGTGGAGTTTGCAGTGTTCTTTTATAGCTGTCTGAAGTTATTAGATGAAGATTTTCTTTAAATCCAGATCCATTAGAACATGTGCAATGAACTGGGTGCTGAATTCAAATGAGGCAATTATTCTGGCAGTAAAACTTCTGAGTAAGGCATAATTTTGTTATGTAAATTATAACTTTTCAACCTTAAATGGTATTGTTGGCTGAGCCAGGGACTAACTGAAACACAGGAGGAAATATAACCTTAAACAAGAAATCTGTGATAGGTGAGGCAGAGCTCTACCCTTTGTCTTTCTCCATAGACCAGAAATAGCTGGGAGCAGCTGAACCAACTTTGCTGGCTAAACGTGTCCCCTGAGCCTGTTGGGGTAACCAGTTTGGTCCTGTTTTCATTCTTATAATACCTGGTCTCACCTTCATTTGCAGCTTCTCTTAATAAAGGGTGTTGAGCCAATTGTCCTCCCGGATTCCTGAAAACTGCTTGAAGAAAGCCTTTTATGAACAAACTCAGCTCATTTTTCAAACACCTTGGCATGAAAACTCATGAATGAAATTTGATCTTCTGCTCCTGGCTCAGGAGACTTCAGCATGCAAATCTTGTATTTAATTGCATTCACCTCTTCTCCCCAGGGTACGGTGGCGGGCGGCCACCGGAGCTTTTTCTCTCTCTCTAATCTGGGAAGCACAGCTCCAGAATGTCCTTCTGGAAGGGAAGGGAGGGCTGCAGGCACTGTTCCCTGCAGCAGTTTGCTGCAGTGCTTCACCTGCTGCTCCTCTGGGCCGGGCTTTGGCCGGGGCGCATCGGGGGCCTGACCCTGCTTCGCTGAAGTGCAGACAAAATGAGCCAGACCCTGTGGAAAATGAGGCCAGAGCAAACTCCAGCACCCTTGATCTCCCATGTTCTCTTCATGCATCTGTTTCAGCACCCTGAAGTTCTATTTTTGTGGGATTATTTCAGCTTTTAGCATCCAACTGGAGAGGCAAACAAAATAGCTCAGTCGCGTTTTGCAGAGGAGACTAAACTGGGAGGTGACCCAATTCCAACGAGCTGGAATTAGCAGGCAGGAGGCACAGGGAGAGAATTAACCCAGGAACTGGGTAGGTGTATCTGCAGCACTGAGATCTCGTACCCCCACAGTCTGTAGGTGAGATGCAGATGGTTTTGGCGCTGTCTGGTTGCAAGAATGAGGTGATGGTTTCCCTATAAAATCCAGAGGGAAAGAACGTAGGATAGCATCATCCTTTCCAGGGTCTGCTTCCTGGCCTTCAACGCACTGCGTGGAGCAAAGGGGCACAGAAAGGTGAACTAAGCCCTTCCTCTTGATATACCTCCCCCAAGCCCCTATGCCTGCCCCTCACTTCTTATCACTAGGGCCCGAGGGAAATATCCAGGGAAAGCAATGGTTAAGCAGCATGGCTGCTCCTGGTGCTGGAGGCTTCCTCTGCTTGGGCAGCATCAGCTGTAAATTTGTCAGACTTTGTAGATGTTGTGCCTTAAGGTTTTTAATTAAAAGCTGTTTTTAGGCTACAAATGCAGTGCTTAAGCAACTGTCTTGGTGGTAGCTCTCCGGGGAAACGTGTTCAGTGCCTGAATGTGTCCGTATCGGCTCCTGATGGATGTGGCATTGAACCTGCTGCTCCTCAGCTAGCAAGCACAGATTATCCCCATTTCAAAGTGGAGGCCTTTGAGTGTAACAATTCAAAGATTACCATGGAAACATAATTTATAGTTAGTTCTGTAATGTGCTTCTGTGATACTCCTGGGAGAAGAGCCTGGAGTCTCCTGATGATTGCACCCTGTGTGGCAGCGCCCCGGGCTCTGAGCTTTGAATGGAGGGTGACTGTGAGGGTGTGACAGAACGGAGGAGTTGAGTGCTGCAGGAATGCTGCTGCTGCAGTGTCAGCAGCATCCAAGTGGTCCTTCACAGCTCTTAAATTCCTAACCATGAAAACATGTCCTTGAGAGTGGGTCTCTTCAGCTGTACGTGATGCTTCTCTCGCTTTTGGGGGGGTATCTGATGTATAATGTAAGGACCCTTATGAGAAAGTCACCAAATTTGCCATTATCAATATTCTAAAGGGTAAGTTTCATTGCCCAGGGAAGCTGTGGCTGCCCCATCCCTGGAAGTGTTCAAGGCCAGGTTGGACAGGGCTTGGAGCAACCTGGGATGGTGGAAGGTCTCCCTGCCCATGGCAGGGGGGTGAAACGAGGTGGTTTTTAAGGTCCAACTCAAGCCATTCGGTGACTTTGGGTGGTATTAGGAATTTAGATACCCACTGGGGTCTCTGGTGAATGTAATTACACTTGCTAATTTCTCTTTTCAGCTTTAACTGTACTTTATCTGGACATCCACTATCAAATATACTCTTTTCAGGAGACAGACTCCATGACCCACGTGTACCTTACAACTAACTGGATTAAGGAATGAATGGGCAGAAGGATGCCTCTAACTCTAGAATGAACCACTGGCTATGTTTTCACAACTGATAAACTCCAGGATTTCTCCTTGCAACAGATTTATCTAATGGGAAGTTCTCTTCTACTGCAGGAAGTTTTCCAAGGGTGGATGTTGGAGATTTGGTTGCTGTGTTTTCCTTTCTCATGTGGTTCTTCTTGAGGTGTGGGATGCTGCCTACCCCGGGCCACCTTCTCTAATTCCAGACAGACATATTTTGCAACTATAACTTCTCCCCTCTCTGTTTTTCCAGGGTCTCTGGTATGCACTTAAAGCCATATCTCAAGTTACAGAAGAAAGAGCGATCCCCAGAAATAAGCCAGGATTCCCTGCGAGGCCACCAGGGATCAGCACAAGGAGAAAAATACACCACCTGCACCAAACTGAGCGTTTTCCCAAAACCCTCCCTCGTGACTCCATCTCAAAAGCTTCTGGGGATTATTTATCCAAATACTATGTGCAATATGAACGGGAAAGGTCCAGCGGATGGTCCAAGTGCAAGGGAAAAGAAGAACGCCCTGTCTGCAACGATCCACCAGGGAGAGGAAGGGGAAGGGCCTCTGGATGTCTGGGCCGTGGTGAAACCTGGCAACACGAAGGAGAAGATCGCGTTCTTCGCGGCCCAGCAGTGCAGCAGCACCAGCAGGGTGGGCTCCATGAAAATCAAGAGCACGTGGGACATCGACGGGAGGACGGCCAAGCGCAGGAAAAAATCGGTGGACCTCAAAAAAGCCAAAATCCAACTGGAAAGGATGAGGGAGGCCAATGCCAGGTGCTCCCAGCCGGAGCCTTTTGCCTGTGGCATCGAGCACTGCTCGGTGCACTACGGGAATGACAGCGGAGAGGGAGCGTTCCCGGGCCGGTCCCTCTCGGTGATAGAGATGGTGGCTTTCCTGGAGCAGCGGGCGAGTGCTTTGCTGGTGGATTGTGCTAAAACCTGCACGGCCGCCCCTGCCACGAGGCCGAGCGCTCAGCCCAAGGGGGCCCTTCCCAGCTCCGACCCCTTTTCCTCGGCCGGGGCGTGCGAGGTGCACGCGGAGCAGCAGGGCGAGCCCGTGCGCGTGCTGGACATGGTGGCCAAGCTGGAGTCGGAGTGCCTGAGGCGCCAGAGCGAGCGGGAGGCCGGGAGCCTCTCCGGAACAAACAGCTTCCGCAGAAACGTCGGGAGGGTGGCTCCTGGCCAAGCGGCACCCAGCCCGAGGGAGAGGCGGGGAAGGGGTGCCGGGGTTCTGGCTCAGGGGGATGGCTTGGGGGGCGGGGTGGCAGAAGGCTGGATACGGAGGTCGTTGTGGTGCTCTGGGTGACGCCGAGTTGTGGGATGGCGGCGCCTCTGCTCGGCGGCCTTTTCCTTCGGGGCTGGATACCCGGATGGGGAATGTGAATTCGGGACTTGCTCACGCGGTGCTGGCGATGGCAGCCGCCAGGAGCGACACTGAGACACGGATTGAGCCTCCCAGAGCTCTGCTGTCCTCGTGTCCAGCTCCTGCTGCCAGGCTGCCACCGGATCCCTTGCAGAGCAAAAACGCGACCGTTGATTGTACGTCGAAGGAGCCTGTGATTTTCCCAAAGCAGAGCCTGCATCCTGCGAGGAAGGAGCCCTTGTGCATCAGTATATCCGTCACCAAGACCGAGAAAGGGTGCAGGAAAGAGAAGCTCTCCAGCTCCAGTTCTAGTGAGGATTCGCTCCCGGGGAGGCTGTTTTTCCTCCAGGACGACCAGCCTGCTGCTCACGAGCAACAGCCACCACGGGAAAGTACCCAAGAGAAGCCAGGAGAAGTAGCCCAGAATGAGGATGAGGATGCTTTGGCATCCGGCGGGTTGTGTGTCAGGAGCAGTGTCCCTACAGAGCCATCGGCCCCCTCTGTCCCTCCCACAGAAGGGGCCTTGCAAGTACTTGACGCTTCCTGCCTGAAAAGGCAGGTTTCGCATGACTTTCTGGAGACCAGGTTTAAAATCCAGCAGCTTCTGGAGCCTCAGCAGTATATGGCCTTCCTGCCTCACCACATCATAGTGAAGATCTTTGGGTTGCTCCCTACCAGGAGCCTGGTGGCCCTGAAATGCACTTGCTACTACTTCAAGTTCATCATCGAGTACTACAACATCCGGCCGGCGGACTCGCGCTGGGTCCGGGACCCCCGGTACCGGGAGGACCCCTGCAAGCAGTGCAAGAAGAAGTACGTGAAGGGGGACGTGTCGCTGTGCCGGTGGCACCCCAAACCCTACTGCCAGGCCCTGCCCTACGGGCCTGGCTACTGGATGTGCTGCCACCGGTCCCAGAAGGGCATCCCGGGCTGTAAGTTGGGTCTCCACGACAATCACTGGGTCCCCGCCTGCCACAGCTTTAACCGCGCCATCCACAAGAAGACCAGAGGGGCGGGAGCCGAAGTGGAAGAGGAATATTAGTGCACATACACTTTTCCTGCGAGATTGTTTGGGGTAGGAGGAGATTCTCATGCCTTGTGCTGTTTACAGTGTATATAATTGTCGTGGTTATTTTTTTTTTTGTTTTGTTTTGTTTTGTTTTCCACAGGGCTATGAAACTGCACATACTCAAACACAAGAGCCTTTACCTTTTAGATTAAAGAGAGCTTTTAGTCCATCTCTGTAAATAACACTATAAAAAAACCCCTAATTGTACATACAGAGTCTACAGCTGGCTGAACAAGGTAACCCCCTACAATGCAGCTATCCCAGTGTTGCGGCTATAGGTGTGTGTGTTTTTAAGTGTCTTGTTTCAAAATCTGTATATTCCGCATAATATATGAATGTTTCTGAGAAGAAACTCTAAATAGGTAAAGGTCAACTTGTTTAAAGAAGCTGCAGACAACTTAACTGGACAACCTGAAACTTAGACTATAGAACAGACCCATTATAGTAGCGTGGCAGTGGATTTAAAAACAAAAAAAAAAAAGAGATGAATATTATTGTATAGTCAGAATATAAAACAAAAATATTCTTGTCTACCTTACCCATGTTGTCTGGTTTGGTTTTTTTGGGTTTTTTTTTTTGGTTTTTTTTTTTTTTTACATGAATAAAACGTGCATTCTAGATCTGCCTTACCGGACTTTCTCTTGTAAGACTTTTGCCCCGAAATAAAAATGCTGTAAAACACGTGGCAGAAACTTGGTGCTGTGCTGTAGTTCAGACGTGCAGTGAGCTTCCTCTGGCAAACCTGTCCTACTAACAAAGGAACAAAAAAAACCACCCCCCCCAATCTCTATTCCCTGCTGTAACATTCACAGATTCCAGCTTTTCCTTCCTGTCAGCCCTGCGTGCAGCAGAGGCTCCTGTTGTCGGGAATTCTGGTGCTAGGTGTGTAAAGCTTGCAAAAAACAGGGACTTTCTGGTCATCCTGCTTCTTGGCTCTTGTGTGGGCACCTGCCTTGTTCCCTGGAAGCTCCAGGACAGACTATGGGTCCGGTAGGATGGATGTGGAGTTGCCTTGGCTCTGTGATGTGCTGGAAGCTTTGCCGTCTGCTCTATGTGGAATTTGTCCCTTTCACCAGAAATGCTTGCAGTGCTTTGCCCTGCTCTGCTGCAGCCTCTGGCATCTCATTCCTTGGGTGTGAGTCGGTGCTTTCCAGGGGAATGGTGACGGTTTGTGTTGGGTGAACAGTGATTGCTCAAACTGGGAGTGGGAGCAGAGCATGGCATCTGTTGCAGTATTTCCCTGAATGCATTCCTCTCCTGCAATGCTGTGATCCAGACTCCAGTTACACCCCTCTGAGGGTGAGTGGCTTGGAAATCTGGGAATGGACCCTGGACAATCCAGCAGCTACGTTCAGCTCCTGGGAGCTGAGAGGAGCAGCAGCCCTTTTTCCAGGGAGCCAAACAGAGTGTGGCAGCTGTGCCTTTGCACTGTCCAAGTCCCTTCTCTCCCCACACTTGGTGCTGTTTCTCTGCCCCTTCTCAAGGCATGGATGGACTCCTGGACCATTCCAGCTGGAGCAGCCAGAATCTCTGACCTGGTGCAAGAAGAGCCAGTGCCACCTTCCTACGGGGCTCATCCCAGGCCTTCCTCTGCCCTGCAAACCCCAGGGGGCACCTGGAAAGGGCAGGAGTTCTGGATAAGGTGGCCCTGCCCCTGGCTCATCCTGTTGGCAAGGTGTGGAAAACTGCTGGCTGTGGGGGCCAGGCTGAGCTTCCCACCTCCCTCCACTTCACCTGCACTGGGATCACATGGAGTGACCCCCCTGGTTCCGGAGCGAGGACAGAGAGGGTTTGAAGGTGGATGCTTTTATTCTTTCCCTTAACTGTGAGAGAAGGAAAATGGAGCCCTTGTAGCCTGATGAAGTATGGGTTTGATGAGCTCAGGGAGAGATTTAAAGGATGTGCTGGGTTTATTTTTTGCCTTTACCTGCTCCTGCCACCCCGGGCATCAGACACCCCTCCCTGGCTGCTCAGCCTCCCTGCGCTGCAGACATGATGACAACCACGAGGAATGAGACCAGGAATCTAAGAGGAGGGTGCGGCCCTCCTTGTAATCGGCTGGGAAGAGGGAGAGGAAAAGCAGGATCCCTGGTTAATCCGTGACTTCATCCCATAACGGGGCGCAGGCTTCACCCAAACTTCCATCTGCTCCCTCCGGATGAGCAGCAAAGCAACTGCCAGGCTGTTGTTTGGCCAAAGGCATCGGCATCAAAGGCCTCCAGCTTGATTTTGATTAAGGGAAAGGGGAAAGAAGCTGCTTTCCTGCCCCCCACCCAAGACTCTGGAAAACTTGAGGCTGAGCAGCAGCGAGGAAAGTCCCTGCAAGGCTGGAACGGAGCGGCAGAGGAAAATATTTTGTAATTAGATAAGGGGCCAGTGAGGTCATTTTTTTTGGAACAGAGTGTGAGATCTTGGTCACCTTTGTTGAACAAGGGGAAAAACAAGGATAAAATAATATCATTAGGCTATTTTGTTCCTTGGAACAGGTAAATCTGGAGGACAACTTGTTATCTACCCTGCCCCATCCCTGCCCTCCCCCTGAGGTGGCCAGGGAGCGTGGGCTGGTTTATACATCATTTATTACATTGTTTGCTGGAACTGTCCCTGTTGCACAGCATTGCTGTTAAAAATTGTTTTGCAGAACAGGCTTTTGCATCCAGATGTGGGTTGGTTCTGAGTGTTGCCATGCTGAGCTGCCTGCAGGCTTTTTCTTTCCTAAAAAGTAGTGAAGTGCAGATTTCTGTTTCCTTAACGGATGGTTCAGGGAGAAACCAAGGTCCAGTGAACTTTTTTGTTTCCTACGAGTCAATTAAAACAACAATCCAGTGTTGGATTTACAAAATCCAGTGTTTGGAACTGAGGATGAAGGACTGCACCATGTGCTTGACTTCCCTGCCTGGGAGCAGTTGGAGTGTCTGGACTGAATTTCCAGATATGCCAGCGAAGAAGTTGTAATAACATTTCCATTGTCTGTGAGCTTCCAGTTTTCATCAAGCTCTGGGACTCTCCTGGCATGGACACCACAGAAAAAGCTGCCCATGACTGAGGCTTGTGTTTGGGCTCTTGCTCCATCCTGGCTGTTCCTGCAGCAGCTTTTCCCTTTGCTGTGTCTCTGCTCCCTGGGATGAGGTGCTGAGATGCTGCAGTGGAGCTCAGGTCACTTCCTGCAGTTTCTGCCCCTATGGCAGCCCCTGGAACTGTCATTAGGGCCATGGAGATGCTCTAAGGGCTGGAGCACTGTTATGGAGAGAGGGTGGGAGAGCTGGGGGTGTTCACCTGGAGAAGGCTCCAGGGAGACCTTAGAGCCCCTTCCAGTGCATAAAGGGGCTCCAGGAGAGCCGGAGAGGGACTTTGGACAAGGGCCTGGAGTGACAGGACAAGGGGGAATGGCTTCAAACTGACAGGACAGGATTAGACGGGATATTAGGAAGAAATTCTTGGCTGTGAGGGTGGTGAGGCCCTGGCACAGGTTGCCCAGAGAAGCTGGATGTGTCCAAGGCCAGGTTGGACGGGGCTTGGAGCAAGCTGGTCTAGTGGAAGGGGGCCCTGCCCAGCTGTGGCTGCCCCATCCCTGGATGTGTCCAAGGCCAGGTTGGACGGGGCTTGGAGCAAGCTGGTCTAGTGGAAGGTGTCCCTGCCCATGGCAGGGGGTTGGAATGAGATGGGCTTTAAGGTCTCTTCCAACCCAAACCATTTTGGGATTTCACACCTGCACAAAACTGCACTGAAACATCCAACCTCTGTCTCGAGTCCCACTTCTCGCAGAGTGGGAATGGTGCTGAAGCCTCACCCTGGGCTGTTTCTCTTCCCAGCCTGCCTTTGGCTGGTCCAGGCAACCCTGGAGTAGGGACAGGACTCAGGGCATTGTCAGGCTGCTCTCCTGCCACAAACCAATGTGGGCAGAGGACAGAACCTCCTGCTGCTGGCCCTGCTTAAGCAGAGCTGACCTGAACATCCCATAGGCATGAGCTGAGCTCAAAGCCAGGCTTGCTTTGCCCTTGGCCAGGACTGACTGTGCTGTCACTGGGGCAACAACCTGCCCCCAGCTCTGCGTGCAGGAACCCCACGTGGCTGCTGCTCCCACTCCTGAGTGTGCAGCAGCCAGGAATCACAGGCCATCAGTCCTTCCCATCAGATACATCACCAAAAATCGAGTGGGAGGGGTTGGTTTTCCTCCATCATTCAGCAGCCTGAAACCCATGGCCTGCCAGGCCACCACGTCCCCAGGGCAGAGCCTGCTCACCCCTTTCCCATCCCTGTTGCTCAGACACTCCCTGCCTCACTTTAACAATTAACATCTGTAAAAAGCCACATCTTGCATCCTGAAATGACCTTGTAAGGAGGAGCATCCCCCTTTGCACGCAGCAGGAATTCAGCACCTGCAGAAACAAATGTCACCCAGCACACGAGCAGCCCCGAGCCAGGCTCACAAGAGATTCACCCGTTTACATGTACATAGAGGGATGTGTGTGTGTGTGTGTGTGTGTTGTGCAGGAACCCACCTCCTGCTCCCCTGGAGATGCAGTTATTTTATGTAAGAGTATTTTTTTAGAAGGGGTATTGCTTATTCCACCGCTGTACGACTGATTGCACTGTAACAGGTCTGGTCCCTGTGATGCTTTGAAGGCTGGAAATTCTTGTGTACTTTCGCCCAGCATGGTGAAAAACAGACCACACAGAGGTAACAGTTATAAATATACAACTTTAAAAAAAAAAAAAATTTACTGTTAAAGATTTATTGCAATAATACAATAAAATTTAGAAAAAAAAAAAAACAACAAAAAACAAACCAACAACCAAACCATTTGTGTTCAGTTACATCGGAAGTTGCGGAGAGAGGCCGTGAGTTTTCGCAGGTGAAAAGCCACCCCTGGGTGTCCCATCTGAGACCCTTCAAAGGCACCTGATTGGGGCTGGGCACCCAAAATCAGGCCCTTCCTTGGCAGCTCAAAGTGGCCACCCCAGGTCACTGGTCACGGCCAAAAGTCACGGCCTGAGCTGAAATTCCCGTGTTCGTTCATGCTACGCGAAGTGTTTTGTAAACTCTCAGCTGGCTGCCTTCAAATATCTATAACTACAGATATTCCTGCCCTCCCTCCCTCCCCAAACAACCTGGAAAACGGTGATTGCACTCAAGGTTTGGACACACACAGTTCTCCCTCAGCTACACATGTGCAAAAACACTTTTAAAAAAACCGCCACAACTTTTGTGTTCTGTTACAAAAAAGCCTTCCATGAAAGCCCCACCCCAACACGTTTGAACACCCTCACCGTGCCCTTGTGCACTCTCAGAACGTGACATGGCTGCCAATAAATTATTCTGGAAAACATGGATAGGAAGTATATGGCTTAGAAAAGTTATTGTGTTGATTTTCTTTCCCTAAGTTCATTCAGTGTACGGAGCTGAGTCATGGCCTGACCTTTCAGGGCTTGAAGTAGCACAAAGGCAGCAATGAAAGAGGGACTGAAATGCCTATGAAAAACAAAAAGAAACACAACCAAAAAGGTATTTAGATGGCAGGGTCCAGTGCAAAATAAATGAGCCAGAAGGGGCTGCACAGTATGAGCCCAGTATCTCATACTATTGTGTGCTGGTTGCTCAGAGCTGCAAAGGATCTGAGAGCTGCAAGTCATAAAGTGCCATGAGCCAACAGTGCCCAAAACCCCTGGGCCCTGATCAGGCTCCAGTAGTCAAGGGAGCCTGGGCTGTTCTCTTCAAACAAACCCAGCTATTAGACCAAAAGAGCGGCAGGAGCGAGGGTGTTGTCCTCTAACAACATGTCTGTGTTGCTAGTGTGGAGTTAAGGGTCTTTGGTTCAAAAAAAAAAAAAAAAGGAAAGAAAAATTAACTACTGACAACAGATGTCCAACCCCAAGGCCAAAAAGAAAGAGCTGCCATACAAGGGATGGGGAGGGGGGTGAGACTCAGCTGGAACCCCCCATGTGGGGTACGGGGCAGAGTGGCAGAAACCCTCCCTCGAGCAGGGAGGGGAGGATGCCCTTACCTTGGTTGACCCTGTGGAGAAAATGTCCCAATCCTAAATGTAAACTGCACATTGGGAGTCTTGCTGAGCAGCCCTATCCATGAGTGCTCCATCCCACAAGGCAGAGGAAGGGGAGGAGCACCTGTCAGCATATCCCACTTCCCGTGGTTTCACCAGCCAGCTGCGCCAGGGAAATGAAATCAAACTTCTTGGCATTCAGTAAACAAACCCCCCTCCCCCCCAAAACATAAAGTAGAACAGGGTTAAAAACACATGTAGTGTGGAGAGCGTGTGACTTCACCAAACTGGCTTGAAATGAGGTTTTTCTAATGCTGAGAAGTGGCGAGACGGTGTCGGAAGGGATGGATATTATTGCAACAACACAATCCTGGATCAGCATTGAATGTGGGTCTAGCGAAGAGAACGTCCAGTGTTTCTTTGGTGTATGATATTAAGAGTAAAGAGCCTGTGTGCCTTGGACAGCACAACACGAAACTTCTAGAACACCTACCAGTGGAAACAGCATGAAACAAGCCAGTTTTTCTACGGCAAAACTGGGTAAAAGATTCACAACCAAAATCTAAAACAAGAGCAACTTGCTGTGTGAATTCCCTGCCCATGCTGATTCTTTGTATTAAAAATATGGCAACAGAGATTAGAAAACATGTTAAAAATGCATAATTTTCATGTCCTGAATGAAAAAAATTTAGAAATACGCATTTCTGCATTATGCAAGACAGATTTAAAACACACACACAAAGGAAAACCCTGTAAGGAGTTAAGAAAGTGGGAACTGCATTTGCACCACTGTCCAGACCGCGCCCTGAGCGGCCTCCTCTGCGCCCATCCCGATCCAAATGCTCCAAAATCTGTGTCTTCTTCAGAAAGTAGAACTGGAGGTTGCTGGGTCCTTCGATATTCAATGCAGACAGAACCAAGACACCAAGTGCTCTCAGAGAATCCGTCAGGAGCTAATTTACAAAACGGGTCCGTCACAGTCACCTTGGGTAAATAAAAAGGTGTGGGTTTGGTTTTTTTTTTTCGGTTTACAAAACGAAAGTCCTTGACCTCTTCTTTGTTCCAGGCACTACTTAACTGAATATGTAAGGTTTCCTACAGCACTGTCGGGGAGGGGTTCCTTCCACAGCTCCTGTGACCCTTTGTCCCCGGTTAGCGGTGCCCGGTGTAGGCCTTGAACCACGAGGTCACCGAGGCGGCGGCCGACGAGATCATCCCTCCGGCGCTGCTGCTGGCGATGGGCTGGGACACCTGGGTGCTCTGGCTCTGCAGCATCTCCACCTGCTGCGAGGGGATGTCGCAGAACCTGGGGCTCGGCAGGTTCTCCCAGTCTGTGCCCAGGTCCGTCTCCTCGTCGCTCACGTGCTCGTCGCCGCTCTCGTCCGTCTCGCCGGCGGCGCTGGGATCCACGAACTCCATGGAGTCCTCGAGATCAGCGCTGATTTCGAAAGGCCCAGACCTGTGAACACGGACACAGTGAGCCCTAGGAATGCCACAGCTCTGTCACGGGTCCAGCAGAGGGATCAAACACCCCTGGTCTTTATCAGCTGGCGGAGAAACTCGCTGGTTGCAGAGCTGTGTTAGGACAGTGGTGAAACAAAAACACTTGGCCAAGGAAGTGACAGGGTTCCAGACCACGGAGCAGGAGCCGTTCTGCTTTGGCAGGGATAGTGGAACACACACTAGTGATGATAACTCAGAGCTCCACTGGTGAGAATCTCAGCTTGATGTGGAACAGCTTTCATTTCCAGCACTAGCCCTGGCCAGGTGAGATGGCTCAGCTCTGTCTCTCTAACTTAGGAGACCTGGCACAACTCACTAGTGGAGACTTCTCACCTCACCCTGAGCAACACCCTGACACCTTTTTCACTATGAGACTGGTCAAACACTGGCACAGCTGCCCATAGAGGCTGTGGGGTCTCCACTGGAGATGCTCCAAATGCCACCACACAAAACCACAGAATGGTTCAGGCTAGAAGGAACCACAGTGGGTTATCTGGTCCCACCTCCCTGCTCAGGAAGGGTCATCCCAGAGCACATGGCACAGGATTGTGTCCAAATGGTATCTGAATATCTCCAGCAGCGGAGACTCCACACCCTCTCTGGGCAATCTGTTCCAGTGCTCAGTCACCTACACAGGAAAATTCTTCCTCATATTCAGGTGGAACTTCCTGTGCATCAGTTTCTGCTCGTTGTGTCTTGTCCTATTGCTTGGCACCACAGAGCAGAGCCTCATCCACCCTCTTGGCTCTCTCCCTTCTGATACTGATGGACATGGATGAGGTCCCCTCTCAGTCATCTCTTGAGGCTGAGTAGGCCCAGCTCTCACAGCCTTTCTTCATGTGAGAGATGCTCCACTCCTGAGAACCTGGCTCTGCTTTGAGCAAGGGCAATGGGCTGGATCTCCAGGAGTCCTGGTTAAACCCACCTGCACAATGACTCTGAGTTCCCTGCTGCCACTGCCTGGTGGGAGAAGCGATTGCATCCCACCCCATCCCACTGCTTTGGGCTGCCTGTACTCCAGCCCAAATCTGAATTACCTTTACTGAGCCAAAGCAGGCACTTTCAGAGGCCTGTGACCCATGGTTAGAGACTGTCAGGGTTTCACAGAAGCAGAGAAAGGCACATTCCCCACAGTGAGCAGCATCCCTACCAGAATTCATTCCAAAGCTGCTCAGTGAAACATGAGAGAGAATTTCACAGAATCATGGAAGCATTTAGGTTGGAAAAGACACCCAAGATCACCAACTCCAACCATAAAATACAGTAACTGTTGTAACACAGGCAAAAGTGTTTCTCCAGCCTTAGTGGGAGAAGGAGCCTGAAGCAGCGATTTAGCATGGAAAATTTTAATCCAGACAATTAAAGCTTGGCAGAATTATATGTATATGAAAACAGTAGTGTATAGAGGAGATTATCAGGCAACTAAATGCTTAGGTATCTTTTCCTTTCTAAAGGAAAAGACAGAGAGCTGGTTGCTGCAAACTTTGCAGCCAGCTTAGAAATTAAAGGCAAACACTCCCCTTTCATAATCCAGGAAGGAATGGGAGCGCTGCCTCCTGGCAAAGTGTTTTGCTTAACGAGGCAACATGAGAGGAGAGTCATCAAGTTTGAGGCCAGAAGGGACCATTAGATCATCCCAGGTGACCTCCTCTATGACAAAGGCCACTCTGTTCCACCCGTTCTCCCTGTCCTGAGCCCAGTGACTCCTGCCTGGTGACAGCATCCACTCCAGAAACTCATCCAGCCTTGGGAGGATGACAGAAGGAAGCAGAATCCCCACCTTCATTCTCGTGGGTAATTAATCTGTGTTTTAAGCACATGTGCCTCATTTCAACCAGCTCATACCCTTTGCTCCCAGTGGTGTCTCTAAAGCCATTCTGCAGTCTGGGAGACATTTTATCCAACTCTCCTGTGACCCCTTCTTTTACTACCTGGACCCAATGGATGCACCTGGAGCTCTGTGACACCTGCACAGGTACCCACTGTGACCCCTGGACCTTTTACAGTAGCTGCTTTCCAGGACACAGTTCTCCATCCTCTGGGTATTTCCTGCACTCTCCCTGTTTTCAGGCAAGCAGCAGTAAGCACAGATATTTTTTTTTCCCCAAACCAAGCTGTATTACAAAGATCTGGCTCCCCATGTCTTTGGGCTGAATCAGTAAGGATATATCCAGAGAGCACAAGGTAAGTGGGAAGAGGCAGTTCCTCTTAGTGGCACTGCAGGTTTTTGAATAAAACTAGATCCGTACAGGAGAACAAAGTGGAAAAGGAGATTTCAGAACACTACGTTTAAGGGGGGAAATAAAGCATTAGTCACATCAAACAAATATTTGCAGACTGTCTCAGGAACAAGTGACTTGTGGCTGGATTATCCCAATGGGAAATCAATGTTGTTTGCTTCCTTATATTTAAGTTCAAAAAAAAAAAAAAAAGATGATTAAACCTGGTGTGTGCAAGGCCAGGAACTGACGTTCTTTTCGTCACGTACTGAGTTAACAGAAGAGTTGTCTTTAATCTTAATTTACATATAAATTAATATCATTTGAAGTGTCAATTTTGGTCTGGGGAGTTCACTGACTGGGAGTACTTTGGGAAAGGTCTGCCTAGGATGCTTGTCAGGGTTTATACTGCTGGATGCTCTCAGGTATTCACATGTTGGCAAGGCGTGGGCAGGGTCATATTTGGAGCATGGCAAGGCTGCCTGGCATATGTGCTGCTGTTCCCTGGAGGGAAGGAGTTCCTGCTTCTGGGCATGGGGGAAATAATTCCATCATCAGCTACCAAAGCCTCCAGCTGGGCCTGCCATACGCTGAGACACAGCAAACACACGTCTCTGGAATCTGATTTCCTACTCAGGACACCCTTTCCCTGTTCTCTCTTGTCTCCTCCTGTAAGTACCCTGAATTTCCCTCTCTGGGAAAGGCATAGGTATAAATTCAGAAGGGATTCAGCCACAAGAGATTTGAGATTTTGCTTTCCTTACCTGCCCAAGTTCTCAGTGTCTGGGCTGACCAGGTACATAAGGTTCCTGAGGGTGTGCAGTGGGTGCAGCAGATCTAAATTTACATGCTGCCAAGGGGAAGGAAGAAAAAAAAAAAAAGGAAAACACATGATCAGTTCCTGGAGGAAACCAGCAGGCACAGGTGGTATTTTAAAAGCTATTTAAAAAAATCCAAATGTGCATTCCCCCTACCTGAGAGAAGCAAAGGTGAAGGATATTGGCATTCAGCTTCTTCACTGCCCGTGTGAACCTGTGTCTGCTGAGATTCTCTCCACAGAATTCGCTGTTAAAACACCACACACACACACACATAAAGACACAGAAAGCAAAATGCTGTGAAAATACACTTGCTGGAGACATCAGCATTCTGATGTTAGAAAGCCCTGGCTTCCTAACAAACCCTGGAGTAAACATCCTCACAGTGAGCACTTGTTTAGAGTGTACAGCCAGTTTTAGAGTGCTCAGGAGATTAATTTTTCACCTGGCAAGACTGGTAGCATTTTATCAACAAGCACTGCTTGCCCTGCTCTCACCGGTTTCCACAGGACAGGTGGTGTAAACTGTATGAAACCCAAAGATCCACTGTGGCCAAACTGTTTCAGGTCTCCTTTTAAACCTTGCATCATTTCCTGTTCCCAACCTTTCCCTTCTGTGAAGGCTGGTGACCCAAATAAAATCACAGAACCACAAAATGTTTTGGGTTGGAAGGGACATTCAAAATCATCCAGTCCTAACCCCCTGTCACAGGGTGGAAGGAAAAGCTGAAACCCCCACACAATTTTTGTGCCCTCACTTCAAAACCCACTATTTGAAACGCTTAAAAAGAATTTCAGCAGCATATTTGAGACCCCTGGAAGACTGATCAGGTGTACAGCTCCCTCAGTGCTCCTGTACAAATCCATCTGCTCCACACAGACATCAAAAACTTAACAGTGCTTTTCATCCCAAACGGGGTTTGTGCAACGCACTCCCGGATATGGCAGCCAGGAATGCTCCCCACGGGTGTTTTATCCCAAAGGGAATTACAGTCCTGGCATATTATAAGGCCTTGCTTTACAGTACAGAATGGAGCAGAGCTATTCAAGAGCTGCTGAATTGGGCTGGGATTTTTGTGAAGCACAGTGGGGGGTCCAAAAAAATGAAAAGTGCTATTCATGGACTTGTCATATTTCATTTCTAATTTGATGATGCTGAATACACCAATGAGAAAGGTGTTATTTCCAACTGTGATGACTGGTCTACCCTCTCAGGAGGTAAAAAAGGAAAGACTGTTAACTGTGGTCTAAAATCCTACTATTGCTTTCCTCAAACAGCCCAAAAATTCACAAGCCATCAATGTTACCATAATATCTGTTCCAATTCATGACTTCGTTCCCCAAACCAAACTGATTTAGGATCAGCCCAAACTGGCCACTGATTCACCTCCTGTGTTTACTTGCCTGTTGCAGAGCTTCTTGGGAAGGTTTACATCAAGTATGAGAGACAAAGTGTTAACGAGCTGAGTTGCATAGCACAATGCAGCACTGATGGTATGAGCAGGGTTATTATGCTCCATATCTAAAAGAAATAAAAACAACATGAAATTCTGGTTTTAAATGAAGCCTCGGTGAGTGTGTTAATGTGTTACTGAAGTCTACCCTGGAAAATGTCAGTTGTAAGTATGGAGAACAGCCTGAATCTAGCAATCATTTACAGTGAAATCTGTCAGAAGTTGGAAGAAAATAGTAATTCTTGGAATTCCTGTTAAGATGACGGCATGTGAACCATGTCAAAACTGTGAATAATTAACTTTATTTCTCTATTACATTGTGCTGTGTGTCCCAGTGAGCATTTCCTGCAGAAGAGGGGTTCAGGAGACTAGTCATAAAATCAGAGAATGGTTTGGATTGGGAGGGACCCTAAAGCTCATCTCGTTTCACCCCTTGCCATGGGCAGGGACATCTTCCATTATCCCAGGTTGCTCCAAGCCCCATCCAGCCTGGCCTTGGACACTTCCAGGGATGGGGCAGCCACAGGGACCTTAAAGATCACCCAGTTCCAACTGGGCAGGGAACCTGCCCACTATAATCCCCATACTGGTGTTTATTTCCGACTCAGAATTTGGGTGAGAACAAATGGACCTGCCAACTGCTCCTGCTGGCATCCAAGGCTTCTGGAGTGTCCCAGGTGCCTAAAAAAAGCAGGCCCTGCTCCTTACCGGGTCCTTGCGTGGTCTTCTTCTCTTCCACCCAGTTGTAGTAGGCCGAGTAGTCCCCGTTGTTGGGGAGGGTGATCCAGGGCCCTGTGATGCTGATGCTGGTGTCCCCGTTGTGGTCGTCGCACACCCACCTCCCGGAGAGGTACGTGGTCCTGCGGGCTTCCGCGAGCTTGCTCACAGTGCTGGAGGTCATGGCGTTGTCGCTCTCGGCCGACACGTCCGCGGGGTCTCTGCAGGGCAACGGGGAGAGGGGGTGGATAGGAAAAATTAAAAAAAAATAAGATCAGATATGTGTTCAGCAGGCACCGAGCTGGATTTCACCGAGGGCAGAACGCCTGGAAAACGCTCCCGCCGAACTTCTTATTCCCGAAACTACTTTCTTTTGTTCTGGGGGTTTTTAATTGGTTGGTTTTTGTAAGAATCACAGAATGGTTTGGGTTGGAAGGGACCTTAAAGACCACCCTGTTCCCACGCCCTGCCATGGGCAGGGACACCTTCCACTAGACCAGGTTGCTCCAATCATCGAGGGCAAAATGCTTGTAGAGGCAGTCCTGCAAAACTCCTTATTACTCAAACTACTTTCCTTCATTTGGGGGTTTTTAATTATTTACTTTTGTAAAATCACAGAATGGCCTGGGTCAGAAGGGACCTTAAGGCTCATCTTGTTCCACCCCAACTGCCATGGGCAGGGACACCTTCCACTAGATCAGGTTGCTCCAAGCCCTGTCCAACCTGGCCTTGGACACTTCCAGCAATGTGAATCCATATTTTAAGGAAGTTTAACACTGGACACATAGCTCAGATCATTCAGTAGGGAGAAGGAAGTACCTCCAGATCCTGCTGTGCTGGACCTCTATCTTTGGGGAACACACCTCCCCTCCCCCCCATGCTAGGGGAGCCTGAGCCTCTACCTTAGACAGACACGACTCACTTCTGGGTGTCTAAAGGCGAGCCAAATGAGCCCAAAAGGATCAGCCTTCCCTACCTCATGCTTGTCTTCACTTCTTCAATGGGGAAGATGACCGAGGTGAGCTCCAGGATGTGTGTCCTGCGCAGGTTTGCCAGGTGCTCATACTGGGTTTTCAGGTCGTAGGTTTTCTTCTCCACCAGGTCCCCCAGCCTGCGGTTGTGCCTCTGGATCTTCTCCTTCTTCTCCTGGTGCCGCTGAGCCCGGCGATAGTGCTTCTGGTTCTCCTCCTTGATCCTCAGCAGCCCCTCCGTGTCTGTTGGGAGCAGCAGCAGATGTTATCCTTGGAAGAGGAGCTTGTGGTAAAGCTTGAGATAAAGCCTTATTAATATTTATGGGAAACAAGACCTATAGCAGCCTAAAACAGAAAAACCCTGCTAAACTACTAACATCTTCCAGCTGCTCGGTGGCACAACTTTTTTCTAAATCTTCTCTGAAGGTCTCCAATGAGACTGCAACTGGGATTATTCTTTCCCTATCTTCTACCCAGCTATTTTTGGGTTTGGAGCAGAAAAGCCAAGATTTCCCAGTTTAATTAAACTCTGAGGTAATCATCCTGACAGAAATAGCCTGACTGTACATGTTTGCACGGCGCTGGCCAAAATGCCAGGCCCCGCTTGCAGCCAAAATCAAGTGCAGATAGCATCTTCATTCACCATTTCTGGCACCTCTGCTGCTGTTAGTGTCTTATTTGAGCTTCACACTCATGGATGTGCTCTTAAAGCACTTGGATCCCAAGGGTGCAGACTCCTTGTTTCCACAGGGAACGCTGGCTATCTCCCTTTCCAGTCCCAAAATGAGAAGTGTGCTCACGTACTGAAGTGCTGCAACCTCCCGGATTCACTCCCATGCATCAGGCTTGGAAAAATATCCTTCAAGAGCATCTTGAAGCATCAAAGGTTGGACTTGATGATCTTAGAGGTCTTTTGCAACCTTAGTGATTCTATGATCTGCTGATTCTGCTATAAAAATAACTGACTGCAGCAATGCTTCCAACAAACATGTGGTGCTACAGAGAGTCAGCCACCTTTCAGCAGCATAGGGAAAGATTTCTTCCACACTCTCCAAATAAATGTCTATAACTCTCAATTCACCCGAGTTTGAAGGGTGCCTGACCCTGCAGGCACAGAGGCTGCTTTCTCTGAACATCAGGACATTATTTCCAGTCATCTGACCTGCTGCAATCCATGATGTGTCTGATAGGAAGGAAGATCTGATACGTGGGAGACGCAAAGTCCCAAACTAAAGGTGGTGAGAATACTTTCTTCCTGCAGATAAGAGCTAATATTCCTCATGTCCATAAAATAAGTGACCCCTGTTAGAGAAGCAGTAGTAAAACCAACTTTTCTCTGATAATCCCTTTGTGTCAGCAGCAATTCCTTTAAGCATTCCTCTACGCCAACAGAAAATCAATTAACGCTCGCATTCATATTCCCAAACTCTCTCTTTGCATAAAGAATAAGAGACAGAGGAGGAAGAAAACATCCATCTGTTCAATTTTCACATTCAGGTACTTGAAAGGCTACTTTTTCACAGAGTGAACTCCCTTCCCTGCAGGTCCAACAGCAATTATTTGAGAGCAGGCGAGATCACTGCACACACGTTTCCTCCTTGGAAGTCCCAGTGCAGGAACAACTGTCCTTTTCTACCCACAGCACCTCTGCTTTGTGACCCAGTTTATGAGGTGATTAAAACTTGTCCCCAGGAGTATTTCAGGACACCACTCTGTCCCACATGCCTGCTCTGGCTGATAAATGCAAGCCCAGGCACACTGATCTCTGCCCAGAGAGCTCTGCCAGGGGTTTGCCAGCCTGTCTCCTTGAACTGTTCTCCACAGACAGAAGGCAAACACACACAGATTTTAAAACATTATTTTAACAAGTGCCAGTTATTCAGGTCTCCAGGAGAGTCGACCCCAAAAGCAGGAGGCCAATGTTCTAGAAATTGTTCTTATTTCAGGAAAATTAAACTATGCCACATCCAAGAGAAGAGAAACAACTTTTTTACACTTTCTACTGTGGCCCAAGTGAACCAAGTTGGGTTCCTGATCTACTGGCTACTCGTGGCAAGAGTTAATTTTAGGTCTATCTGCAAGAGCAATTTTGGTGTAACTGAGCTAACAACATGTTAGTTGGGCAATAGTTAGCTCAGTTTGTAGGTTAAGTCTAATCAAGTTCACTGTGAATCAAGAGAAGTTGCAGAAGTTGCAGATAATGCACTTCATAGAAGAGCAGAAAGGAGGAACTCCACTCCCTGGTTGTTGCAAACATTCTGCCACCTTCAGAGCTGCACTTTGAGAAAAGGGGACTAAGTTCCTCAAAGTCACATTGATTTCCTCTTTTCCTTTCTTCCCAGGATAAAAAATAGTCCGGATCTCCAAAATAATAATCTTCTACCTACTGAAAAGCTTGTTTTTCTTCGCCTTCCCATTCTCTAAACCAAACATCAATTTTCTTAGCCATTTCCTTGTGTTTTATTCCCAATATTCTCTTCCAGACTTTCTCCAGTTGATCTGTATCTTTCTTAAATTGCTCAAGTTGGACACCAGACTTCCACTGAGGCAACACCAATGCTGGGCACAGCAGGACAACTGCTTCCATCTTAAATACATCTTAAATGAGGACTGAACCTTTCTGGAGCAGCATGAGATCGATTAATTTTTATTTAATTTGCAATTCTCCAGATCCTTCCCTGCCAAATCTCACCAGCATCCCCCACTTTGGGTTCATTCTTCTCTTTCCTAAACAACATGCACTCAACTTTGTCCTTTTCAGATGACGTTGCTTATTTATCTGCATGATTTTGAACCTGATTCTGTTCTCTGCAGAAGTCATATCATCATCCACCTTGGCTTCCTCCACTCCACCTTCTCTTCTACCATGTGAGCTATTATGGGATATACTGAGCAGAACTGGGCCAGAACTGGCTCCTGCTGAGCTCCACCTGCCTCATCTCCTCAGTCTGACCAGTGTCACCACTCTCTGAAGGCAGCTTTTCTAACCTTTTGTGCCAAGTTTGCAGGGATTACAGAACAAATGTCTTTGTTTGCTCAAGAGACAGTTTCAGGTAGTGCCCAAATCCAAGTTATTTGCAGCTTCTGCCTCATCCTCCACTACACCACTTGATCCCCAGACCTATTCATAACCAAGTGATGCCTATTTTTACCCATCTTATCTTCCAGTTAACAGCAAAGTGCCCACAGGTTTATAACAGGATGACTGTGTCATCAGTTTATGTTTCTTTCTTCCTCCATCCTTTGAAAACAGGGACTGTTTTCACTCTGTTTCTTGGGACATCCTCTCTCATGTGTTTCCAAGTGCTCCAGACTACTTCAGCCTGTTCCTTAACTTCCATAAGGCCTTGCTGACACAACCAAAATAATATTTAGCTGTCTGCTTCCTTTCCTTAACCTACAGTCCTCTCATGATGTAAAATTTAATCTGGTTAAGCAGCTGATGACATTTGCTTTGTGGAAAGATGAAGCAAAGGCAGCTCTAAATGCTCCAGACTCCTCTGCACTGTTACTTGCTCTCATTCCTGTTAATTAACAGACTTGTCTACTCCTTCACCTTTTACTTATTATACATTTCCTATTGTTAGTATCCATGCCCCTTATTAATTGAAGATCATTTTGCATCTCAGCCTTTTTGCTGTGATCACTGCAAGCCTGTGCTACTCCTTTATAACTATTCTCAGGTTATGCCTCTGCTTCCACTCTCTGTATTCCTCTTGAATTCCAAGTCATAAAAATATCCCTGATTCCACCAATATGCTTCTGAATATGCTTCCTCTACTTCTTTTGCATGCAGGTTGTAAGGAGTGGTGCAAACTGACCCTACAAATTTAGTGTAAAACATCTAAGGAGTTTCTGAATGGAGCTCACCAGCCTACACTGTATTTCAGTGACTCTTGCTCGAGTAGGATTTTCGGGTTTTCAGACAGGTGTGGGTTAAAATTCAGCAGTTTCACGAAATCTGTAACAGCTGCAGAGCTGTTTGCTCCTCTTTATCAAGAGGAAGTGATCAGAAACACTACACTGAATAAAGCCATCTCCAGGGACACAGCCAAAAAGTCACAGGCTGCTGAGCGTTTACTTTTAAAGCTGCTGCAAAAGGATCTCCATCCAGCTGAATAATGCCTGCTGTTTGCTAATTAAAACCCAGGCATGAAAAGGCTAAAAATCCACTCACCGATTTGCCTTCAAGTTGATTTAAGGAGCGATGGTTTGGAAATTCACCGTTTTTTTTTTTTAAAAACAAACAAACAAAAAACCAAACGCTCAAATTCACCTCAATTGATTTTTCACTCCAAGGCACGGGGAGTTTTTTCCCTTCCCAAAAGCAGGGGCATTACTCACGTCTTGTCATCTCATCATTTTCTTTGCAAATGGTCTGTTTCAGCTGCTCAATCCTCATCTTGCAAGACATTATTTTCCATCTCTGGGAAAAAAAAAACACAAAAAGAACATTCAGCAACTCTGGGGCACAAATGACTTTAAGCACACCAACTAATAATTAACAACAAAGGCTTTAGGGCACAAGTAGCAGGATGCTCTTAAATGGATCAAACAACTAAATATTTCATATAGTGTTCTGTGCACAGAGGAATGCCACAAACAAAACAAATGCTTAGTATGAAGCCAATCAGGAAAATTAGTTATTGAACAAATATTCAGGGAGAAATGAAAATCCTGACAGTTTGGAGCACTCTGCTTGCAGAGCCAATTTCAGTTTTGCTTACAACAGGCTTTTTGGGAAAGCCACACAATGCCCTCAAGGTAAATTGTAACTTTAAACTATGAGATCCAGGAATTCAGAGAGTTTAAAAACCGTGGGACACTTGGAACAACTCACCAGCTGATCAGTTATCTCTTTCCCTTCCATGGCCTTCAAAACACTAGAGGAAAAAACATGATTGAAAGTTTTATGACTATGTGGACTGGGTCTGTCTCCAGCAACAGCACATTAGAAAGACTGTTTTGCTTTTATGAGAGTTCTTAGACTTTATATTCATTTAATAGCTTCAACTTACTGTTTTTGGAATTCTCTCTGTTTGGTTTTAAGATGCATCAGCCTTTCTTTCTTGTCTGAAAACCTGGAAGAGATTAAATGCTTTTATTGATATTTTGCACAATACAACACTTGTAAGTTGTCTGAAAAGATAAAAAGACCAAAGCTTGTGGGATTCTCCAAACCTCAACTATCTATCTTCATCTTGGGAACTAATGGCTAAATGTATAAAACTCTTGCAGAATTCTGGAGTGTGTGTCTCACTGGAATTGCAACAGAACCTCTAAGATGAGGAAACATCAGTGTTGGATTAACAAACTTGTAAGTAAATTACTGCTATATCTAGATTTATAGCTTAGAAATGTCAATACTTTGTGTACTGAGAAAAACATAGTACTATTAATTTCTCTAGTCACTAAAGGTTTTTAGAGTACTATCTCAGATAGTCCAAATGGCTGTTTTCAGCTCTGTTTCACTGGATGTCTGAGGTATAGGAACTGCAAAGAACTGATCAGAAAGGAATCTTTTTAGGATTCCTCATCCTGTGCTTTCACCCTTTGAACGTGCAGCAGCCACGTTCTGACCCCCTCCATGTTCCACAGTGTCTTGGGAAATACATCTAAAGAAAACATGAACAATGCAGATGGAGAAATTACAACAAAGCAAGAAGTGACAAAGGTGAAGGTCAGGGCAAACAGCAAAAGAGGGAGCCAAGAGATTTAAACATAAGCAATAGCAAGTGTGCTTTGTCTTCTTGTGCTTGTGTTACAGCACTGTCCTGACCTGCACCTCAAAAACACACCCTGGGTTAAGTCCAGGTACGAAAAACAATTCCTTCTATGCAGAATTGACAATTTCATCCTAATGGAAGTCTAATATTTGTGGCTGCCCCATCCCTGGAAGTGTCCAAGGCCAGGTTGGACAGGGTTTGGAGCAACCTGGTCTAGTGGAAGGTGTCCCTGCCCATGGCAGGGGGTTGGAACAAGATGGTCTTGAAGGTCCCTTCCAACCCAAACCATTCCATGATTCTATGATTTTACCTACAACCCAACAAGTCCTTTATTTCAGGGATCTTTATTCAGAAAGAAGAACACACTAAGCCCTGACAGGATGGCATCTTGGGCCTCCCTCTCTGCTCATCTGTGGGTTTGATTTTGGGTGAAACTTTGAATTGCTTCACTTCTTTCCTCCAAGTGCTGAAATCTGAAACCTTGGTGGCTACCTTTGGGTTCAGAGAGCGTGTAATCACCCTTCCAGATGACATTAGCATTAGAACAACAAAACCACTGGCTGCTGCTTCTGTAGTCAAGCAAAAATATCTGTTTTCCTTCCAAAACAAACCAAAACCAAACGCAGGTGCTTGGCATAAAAGCCAGAGGCCACACGTGAGCCAGAGGAATGTGGTGCAACTGGAGCCCAGCTGCTCACCCCAGTTCTTCCTGTGTGTCCTCACCCCAGGAGTCATCGTGGGAATGACAACAGGCACTCCAAGAGCCTCCTGTTTACCACAGGGCACTGCACACCTACTGTACCCTGAGACCTTTGGCTGCAACCAAAGAATCCCTTGGCCCAGAAACACAGAGCTCAGCAGTCCCACAGCGAGGGAGCGCTGGGGTAATTTGGCAGCCCTTGTTTTCAGAGCTGGATTAATGGGCACTGAACAAAAATGACCCGACTCACGTCCCCCACATCAGCAAAAAGCTGAATGAACTGTCAAGAACCTGGGAGTGAATTAAGTTCTTGCTGTGGAGGGGAGACAGAAGTATTTGTGAAAGCCTGTAAAAGTTACAGCTCACCACGTGACGTCAAACAGCTCCTACCAACTTCTTCAGCAGGTTTCTCCTAAGGAAACATTTCCATTTCTTTATATAGCTCCCATTTTAATTGCATCTCATCGTGCAAACTCATTTTTCTTTATATATCTTTAGCCTTTCCATTTGGCACAGAAACAAAACTTCAGATGAACTATTAAAGGAACTCCCATAAAATGTAAACCGAGAGGGGAGAACATCTCAAATTACCCATTAAATGCTTCTCTTTCCTCAAGTCTTATCACATTAAGCTGAGATTTTCTAGGGTTACCTGGCTTATTTCCACATGTTCATAATTAGGGAGAAGCAACCAGAAGGAGAGATTTCCTAATCTATAGGAGTTGATTAATGCTGAAGGAGTTAAGGGCAGCAATATTACTGTACATATTCACGATAATAAAAACTCCCTTGCTGTGAAAAGTCACTACTCCTAATCATAACCCACAGCCTAAAGAATTCAGACAATCATATTGTCTCTGGCTTTTGCCATCTGAAGACACATAAAGCAAAGCAATTCAGTAGGTCTGTGAAATACACTCTGAGAATTTATCCCTATGACAGGCTGGGGGACACTCCTGGGAGGAAGAAGAGTCTCTGAGCTGACACCACCACCAGGATGCCAGCTTGGCTTTTGGAACAGACAACACATTAGTAATGAAAAGAAGAATGTCAGTGATTATTTTACTGGAGGACTTCCGGACTACTCATCCTTAATTGTAGCTCTCCTTCAATAATTAATCTCAGCAGCTCCTCAGTCTCTCCCCCCTCACAGATAACAGGGTGTGATTTTTGCCAGACAGGTGAAAAACTTCAATTTTACTGGAGCGTTTTTTAAAAAAAATTAGCACACAAATTAGTCCAGCGAAACCTGAAACAATTAGACCATGAAATAATTTGTCTTACTACAAGAAAACTCTAAAATTAAACTGCAGTTGGATACAAGGAGTGACACTCGCTCTCTTTACTTTTCACTAGAAAGAGAAGGATCCTTTTTCCCCCCAATCTGTAACACTTAGAAAAGACAAATAGGAAGCCCAAATGCCTCCATACACTTCCACATCCTGAATTTCTCACACCAGGTCACCCAGCAAAGCCCTTGCCATGACCCTGTCAGCCTCCTCCAGCACCAGCTGATCTAAAATTAACCAAGGCACTACTAGAAGGCATAAAACAAATAAATAACGATGGCAGTAAACACAACCCGAGACCCAGCCAGTTCCCTGCACCTGTCCCTGCATGGCTTTGGTCACCATGAAAAACTTCTCTCCCTCTTTCAGTGGCCACATCCCAAGACATTCAAGACATTCAGAGGGGAAACAAGAAAAACTGGCCTCAGAAGTGTCTCACTCCTACACTGGTCATTCAAAATATTAATTAAAGAAAGCAGACAGACTATTTCAAGCACAGTTTAAAAAATAATCCAAGGTTTACAGAGCTTCATGCCTACACTGAGCAGTCCCCCTGCCATCAAGCACACTTAGGTTGTTCACACTGTGTTGTTATTCACACAGGTGAGTTTTTCCTTTAATTCATCAAAATAAATGTGCCATTTTTAGTGAATTGCACTTCTGCAGTTCATTCGTGGAAAGTTCTGAGCAGGAGGAGAAACAAAGCCTGGGGAAATCGAGCGTGTAGGGAGGCCATGGGATAATAATAAAAGAGCAGTGATCCCCACAGATGGAACTGTGATGTCCAGGCAGAAGGGAGGAATAAAGGCAGAAAAAATAAAGAGACTTAAATTCCTGCAGTTAGGAAACACAGTATAAATATACAGAAGATTTTTCTAGTTACAGACAAATGGGGCAGTGAAAGCAGCTCAGGAGGATGCTGAAAACTATCAGACAGAAAAGCTGATCCTGTGTCATGTGAGAAGATATGAGGAGGATAAAAAGGGTCTTCTTTTCCCAACAAGCTGTTGTTTCTCATACTTTGGCTAAAGCTGCTTCTTTATGGCTTCGTTTGTCTGATGGGCAGAGACTTCTTAAAGCTTGGTTGATACAGAACAACAGTGGTTCAACTCTAACAAAGGCTACAACTGGATTTCTATAATTAAACCTGATGTTTAGCCAAAATCTTATGGCTACAAAAGAGGCAGGAAAAAACCCCCCTTGGTCTATGTTCTGAATTCCAAACCCAATTTTTTCATGGAAGCTACACACAACCCCAAGCAGTTTCACACAGATACAAGTTTACCACCTATTCTGGAAAGACTAAATACAGCTTGTGGTTCTATAACACAGTTTCTATATATATAAAAAAAGAGAAAGCCCATCCAGTGGCAGACTAAGGTCTCAGATTTCCAAGCTGACTCACACTGGCTGACATCCTTTACCCATTCCCACGGATGTTAGTGGGAGAAAGGCACCACTGGCCCCTTGTTTCTCAGGACTCAACAAGCCTTCAGATCGAGGGCACCACCACAGCACACACTGCTCACCACCTTCCCAAAATAGCCCCAGGAATCGCTCCCAACAGCTGCTAATGAAGCCACCAGTGAAGGACCAAGAACACAAGTGTCAGCCAAGAATCAGAGCTATTCCAGTCGTGGCACTGGAAGACTTTTCAAGAATCTGGGATGGCCACGCTGTGAATGACAGCAATGGAGGAGCCATCTGAGTCACACAATGAGAAAATTTGTTTATGGCCATAGCACTCATCCTCAGTGCTCCAGGAGGGGCAGGACAGCCCATGATTAACTCTAGCAGAGTGTTGTTTTTATAATCCTAAAAGGAGGGCCACGATAAGGACTATTTATATAGACAAGAAAATGTTTATTTTTTTTTCTTACACACCTTTCTGATTCTGTCTAACGATGCTGAAAACCGCCAGCTTAAGGCGAGTTGCCAAAAACAGGAAACACATTTAAAATAACTTAATACGCCGGTCTTTTTCTGCCCTGAATTGTTTGGAGCTTCTGGGGCTACACCGACACGGGCACACCTGCTGAGAGCTACACCTGACTAAGTGACAGTCAAGGCGATATTGTTAACTATTATTACAGTTATTATTATTTTAATAGAAATAAGAGGAACCTGCCGAGGGTCCTGCTCCGCCCGACCCCACCAGGCAGCCCCAGGGCCGCTCCCTCACCCCACACTCAGAGCCCCCCGAACCCCATTTACCTCCCCGCCCCGGGGGACACCCGGCCCCCCAGCCCATTCGGATAAAGCGGGGAACGGCGCTAGCACTAAGCCACCCGCCCCCCCCCATCCGGGGCGGGGGGGGCGGCATAGGGCTGATAGAGAGGGTGCGGAGTCCCTGTCTGCCCTCAGCCCGCCGGGTACCTCTCGGTAGTCGCGCCCGTCGAAGAGACGAAGTCGCCGCTCTGGACGCACGTGGCGCAGGTGAGGCGCGGCGGCGCGTGGGTTCAGAGCGGGCACCGCCTTCTACCGCCACGTAAAGCTCCTCGGCGTCCTCGTCGGCGCCTCGCAGGGCCCGGCCCCGATCGGCTCGCATCCCCCCGCCCGGCCCCTCGGCGCGGCCGGCGGCCGTGGAGCCGCCATGATGGGCCGCGCGTCACGTGGGGCCCTGTTGTCGGGCAGGGGATTGTGGGAAGCGGCGCTGAGGCGGCGGGAGGGAGCGGGGGAGGCAGGGCGGGGGGCCGCGCTCCGCGGGGAAAACGCTGCTTCAGACATAAAACTGCCGCCTTTTCCTTCCGCGGAAGGAATAAAAACCACCCCTGCCCTGCTTCCAGAGCGGGCGGTGTCTTGTGTTCTGGTCGCCGGGGCTCCGCAGAGTCATCTGCGCCAGAGCCGGTCACTGACGCTGCTGTGGGGACCGTGGATGCTGATGAAAGCCCGTCCCTCTATCTACAATAATATCAAAACCCAGCTGTACAAGTAGCAAATACTGATGCGCCTCGTAAAAAAAAAGTGACAGACGAAGAGGTTTCCTCACCTCAGCTCCACGGCTGGAGCCAGAATGAGGAGTTAAATACGTATGATCAGCTCGTGTGTAGGGGCAGAGAGCCCACTCCTCTGCATCCGTATATCACGGAATAGGTTGGGTGGGAAGGGGCCTGAAAGACCATCCCGTTCCACCCGCTGCCATGGGCAGGGACACCTCCCACTGTTCCAGGTTGCTCCAAGCATCATCCAACCTGGCCCCGAACAGTTCCAGGGATGGGGCAGCCACAGCTTCTCTGGGCAACCTGTGCCAGGGCCTCCCCACCCTCACAGCCAAGAATTTCTTCCTAATATCCAGTCTAATCTCCACCCCCCACCCCCACCGCTGTCAGTTTGAAGTGCTTCCCCCTTCTGTATCTGCAAGGAACCCCTAGGGTGACATATAATGTGACATAGTTCACACAAGCCAGAATTAGCTTTCAAAGCAATATATTATCCCTTTCAATAAAAAGCCCCACAACAAAACATGCCCTGGATGTATTTGTTGTGTTTTTTTTCTTTTTTTTTTTTTTTTTTTTTTTTTTTGTAAAGCAACTCCCAGCCTACCAAGCCTGTATTGTTTCCCTTTCCAAGTGTTATCAAACACCAGCAGGAACAGCACTATGGAAAGTAGAACAAAGATTGTTGGTTTGAAGACAAGAGTTACCATAGCAAACATTAAGTTAATCAGTAGTTCAGTGAAAAGGCTTTATCCGTGCTTTTAAAGAGCACTAATTTTACCAGTGAAATCACATGGCAAGCTCTTAAGTAAAATGTGATTTCTCGAAGAAGCAGCTCATCTTAGATAATCCAGAATCTTTTTTCCCAGAATTCCAATAAAACCAGGTTGTCTTCACTTACAAAATATTATTGTAACTCAAGTTATAATAGAGTGCAAATAGAAGTCCAGCCCAGAGCTGTGGAAAGTCTCCAGCATTAGAAAGCAAACAGAAAAGCAAGCCTGTGTTTAAAAGAGATTTGAGTGTGGAAATCCACAGTTCAACAGTGACCCAGAAACTGATAACAGTTAAGACCAGTTTATCATGAGGAAGTGCACAAAGTTTTTCAAACTCTTTTCTGGAGAAGAGATAGTTATAAAAGCACTTGTGAGACAAAGAACAGACACAGAAGGTGCAATCACACCCTCACCAAATCAGAAATAAACGTGTGACAGAGAAACTAAACCCAGCAAGACCCTGTTCTGTATTGAGCCATAGCCCATATTGTGTAATTCCATCAAGGACAGAGGTAGCTTTTGGCCTGGGTTGCACTTAAGTCATCTAACAGCAACCTCTAGTGGTGCTTCCCAACAGATATCACATCTTCAGGAGGAAGAGAGGGGAGGACACAAGAAAAACTGTTCTGACTTGCTTCCAAGGAATCATAGAAGGTTCCAGAACAGCCACAGGACAGTCTTTGCACTGTTCCTACTCAAATCACCACTCTGAGCATGATACCTTCTGAAAATAAAGGCTTGAGTTCATTTGGAGATAAAACAAAGTACAAGAAACGCTGCAAAACTACCAAATTTTATGTAATGCCATTGCCTGAGCTCTGGTTAAATAATACAGATAATTAAGTCTTGAGCATCCAAGACTTTTTGTATTTTCCTCAAATCCAGTTTTAAGATTGCTTGGTGCAGACAAGAACAGCTTCCATCATCTGAGAGGACTTCAGTAATACAAGCGGGTACCATTTAGTTAAAAATCTAATTTGTGTCATGTCAAATTACATGATTTAATTAGTTACCCCTCCACCCACACCCTTTCTAGGTATATTCCAGCAGTGAAGGCCTTGAATGTCTTCTCTGGAATAGGAAATCCTACCCCACACACACAAGAATTTACCCAACCAGTAGGATCAGAGGGATTCAGGACACATCCTCTAAACACTGAAATAAACTCATGTTGGGTTTTGTAACCTGTATTATAGACAATAATGTATTTTGAGCTTAAACATGAAAATACAACATTGCAGGAGCAAGGTTTCAATACACTTAGAGCTGAGAATTTTGATAAAGCCAGTTTGAAGTGCAGTGTGGATTCACCTCTTCAACAGGGGAAGAGAAATGTTCCTATTACAAAATACTTTTAATAGAAGGCATATTAAGATGGCACTTAAAAGTACATTCATTTGGCAAGTCTTTCAGCCTGACAGAAGCTGTCAGAACTCATGTGAATTACAGACAGATACTGGTGAAAGAAAAGAAGATTTCACAAACTAAAGAAAGGCATCAGCACTTACAGCATTCAGAAATCCATCATTTGCTTAATGATCCACAACTGTACAACTGGGTCCAGGAATACCCTTGGCTTGTGTTCCATGCACAGTAATACAAACCTGGGCATTTATTCTGAATTGCTTTATGAGCCATGTTATGATGGTTTCTTGAAGCCTTTTAGAATGGGGTAGATGTTCTCAAACGCCTCATAGATTTCAGAACGGTCTTTTGCTCCTAAAAAGACATTTATAAAAAAACCCACAAAAACTCCACCATGAATTAACAGAATATTGAAAGTATCTGAATATGGTAAGATCACAAACCATGAAGAAACCCAGGGGTTTAAAAGCACATTACTATTAGTTTAAGGAAGAATTTCTATCATACTTCTGCCACCTCAAAGAGCAATTTCCAGCTTGCTTTGCTTTAAGATTAGTTTTGTTTAATCTGTGGAACCAAAACAGCAATTTTCTGCTCTTGACAGGTGGAAAAACATTGGCTTTGAAGAAAGAAGAAAGCAACTGAGAACCACCAAGGTGTTACCTGCTTACGAGTAACAGCTCTGCCTGTTGAAAAGGTAGGTGGAAAAGTAGAAACAAGAAGTGAAGGGCATTTATGCAATACTGGAAGTTGATCCACAGTTTGAGAACTCTCCTACTCCAGCTCTGAGAAGCATTTTTTATTTTTAAGCTATGTTAGGGCATGTATGATTTCAAAGCTTCTTCCATGGTACTGCAAGCAAATCTTTACCACCAAGTCTTGCATTGCTGTAGGCAGGAACATTCCTTGCCACTGACACTACTCTATCAATTACAAGAAAACTGCATTTAAATGAACTAAAAGTTGAATTAAGCCCTGCTCAAATTGAATGTGCAAGCCTTTTCCTCATGTCCTCACTTGGACATGACTAATTCATCTGTGTTACCACAACTTTTACTTTAAAAGTAAAGTTACTATTAAGTTATTTCCTTGATTAGGGGGGGAAAAAACCCTCACAGCTCATCAAATTCAATTTTGCAATTGCAGCTGGGCCCAGTGTTCACAGAAAAGGATCTACTTTAGTGCTTCTGGGCCTACTGCACACTCAAGGATGTTTCTTGGTTTTGGGTTTTTTTTTGGGTACACTAATTGGATCAGTGGAATGGAACTGGCCAGTATGATTTTGCTGTACCTAAGAAGGTGGTGGGACACTGGAGGGGGAAGTATTTAAGCTTTATACTGAGAGTGCCCCAGACTTCAGCTGGCTGAGCTCATTCCTGATCTATGACTCTGAGAATCCCTGGCTAAGGCTGGCACTTCTATGGTCTTCCACATGTCTCAAAGCTGTGTTGGGAATATAGATACAGCATTCAGAACTTCTGGGAACAAATCCCATTTACCTTTTAGAAGCATTTTCATGAGCTGCCCAAAAAGAATATGTTAGAAACTCAGGAATTCACCTTTTTTTTTTTTTTGACCTGGGATGAGGTACAGGTATCTGAGAGCACACTTACTCAGCAAGGCTGCTGCCCCACGAGTGTTTTGCCAAGCAGTCTGGAAAAAAAAAGTTCTTAGATCTCCACCCTTTCCTCTGATAATCCCTACTAAATGCTGTCAGTGAAGCGTTTTAAGAAGTTTGCTTCCTGTCCAAGCCATTTTAAATCGCTCATTGTGAGGTTCCTATTTAAGTGCCTGAGCAGTTACAGCATGCCAGCGTCCTGTTGGCATTGACATGTGGCATTATGCTTTGAATAACGTAAAAATACTCAAGTAATACGGAAATCTGAGACTCCACATGAGGCAATAGGAGATTCTAGTGCAACAATACTGATATTATCTGCAGAAAACACAGATAAGCAGCAGTAGGCACTATTAAAAAGTTCAGTAAGAGGCTTTACTGTGGTAAGATACTTTTAGCTAATGTTCAGTTCAAATGCTTTCTCAGAAGACAAAGTAGCACTAGGCTACAGATATTCAGAGAGACCACTTACCAGTCAGTACAACTTTTCCAGACACAAAGATAAGCAGCACTATCCGTGGTTTGACCATCCTATAAATGAGGCCAGGGAATAGTTCAGGTTCATAGCTGTTTCAAAGCAGGCAGGTAAGATTAGTAAAATGCAAACAAACTGTTTCAGTGTTGTATGAATAAAGTGCTCTTTAAGTGTATTAACAATAGAGTAATTAACCCCACAGATTTTAGATAGCTACTCAGAGAAAGGCAGGTCAGGCTTTAGACATCTTGAAGAGAAACCACTTAATTCCAGCTGGAGCTGGTGGGAGATCTTCATGCTTACTTTTAAAGATTTCTGAGCCACTTCTGATTTTTCATAGCATTGAAATCTTTATTGTAACCTTCAAACAGTCCCCAAATCACAGAATGGCCTGGGTTGGAAGGGACCTTAAAGATCATCTCATGGGCAGGGACACCTTCCACTATCCCAGGTTGCTCCAAGCCCCATCCAACCTGGCCTTGAACACTTCCAGGGATGGGGCAGCCACAGCTTCTCTGGGCAACCTGTGCCAGGGCCTCCCCACCCTCACAGTAAATCCTTCCCAGGCTGCAAAGAGCCCTTATTAGGAAGCATCTCATGCAACTAAGATGACAGCCAAGCATGAATCTTTAATATATATTTAGCTCCCAAATTACATGCAAACTACTAGATGCAGTGCTAATAAAAGACAACCAAATTGTGATTTTTGTCAGTGCCGAAATCTCCATCCTTTCCTCAGTGATGGCAATAACCAATTTTGAACAAGCCCACCTTGCAGGCACAGCATGCCCATCACTCAGCTACAGGTTTCCTTCAGGTGGGTGGCTAATGGACATCCAAGCAGAACCGAACCAACGTCCCAGAAACACGGTGTGGTTTCGTTTCTGTATTCTGCAAGTGCAGTTTGGCTTCATGCCTGAAGGTTGGAAGCCTTATCCCTGCAGATTGGCATCTGCTTTGCTGGGAGTTCAGAGGCTCCCTTAGTATTAAAGGCTCACAGTGGAGTGAGGGCATGGACCAGGCTCAAGGAGCTGCAGACAGTGCTCCGAGTTGCACAGGGCTGTAACTGATTGCCACGTACCTGCTGAACTGCTGGTGAGTGAGAACCAAGCCTTCCAGCCGGATGGGGAACCTCACATCACAGCTCCCAACCATATTCTGGATCTTGAAGTCCAAGAACTTGGCAGGGAAGCCGAGTTTCTGCACCACCCGTGCGAATTTCCTGGCTGCCAGCCGGGACTGCTCCTCACTGAGGGAAGAGCAGAGGGGGGGGAAAAAAATAAGTCAACTTTGATTAGTGTTTTCCCCCCTCTGCTCTCAAGATGGAATTCAGTTTAGAGCCACCAGTGTGCTAACCTGTGCTCCAGAAAAAGATACACTACTGCTCAAAATAGCAAGTGCCTATCCCCAAAACTGCTCCAGGGAGCTATAAAAGGAGTGAGGCACTTGGACATTCACTTTCCTGTGGTCTGTTTTGATCGTGTTGCATCACCCAGAAGTTCCCCTCTTCAGAGGTTTCTTTCTCAGTTCCTTAAAGCACCTTCTCAGGGCTGATCCAAGAGTTACAGACACCAGTACAATCACCTGCTTGGGGTGGTGGGAGGGTTTGGAGAAGAGGTCTCTGAAGTGTAAGTTAATGCATTATCTCACTGACAGTTTTGGGACACAAAAAACAAGGCAGCTGCTGAACTGGAGGAAAAGAGCTTCAGAGTACAGAAATCAACTTTGCTTTTCTCAAATTCCCATTTTCTCTAGAGGCAGATGTGTTGACTGGTGAACACAGACACCGAAGAGAGACTTGACAGACAGAAGTTATGTCCTAACTCACTTTAAAAGTCAGTGAGAAATGCAAATAACTCCTTAACAATTCCTGGGCATTTTAGCAGCTTTTCTGCTGATGTCTGCTCAGCTCAATCTAAATTCAGGGACAGAAGCACATGGTTCAGGAATTACTAAGCTGCCACCATGGAGAAAGCGAGGCATTTTTCAATACCACTGCTTCACTTTTTCTTGCAATTGTGACAGCCCTTTGCTAGGTACTTCAGATGAGATTTCCTGACATTTTTCCATCAGAATATAGGCACGGCTGCAAGACCCAGACCTTTAGAGAGAAGGTTAAAAAAACCCAGAAAAATACCTTTTTGCTCCCGTGCAGACCATTTTTCCAGAACTGAAGATGAGGGCTGTTGTCCGTGGTTCCCTGATTCTCATGATCACAGCAGCAAACCTCTAAAAATTCAAAGGAAAGCCTCACAGGAATTTAGCTGGGAATGTATTTCTAGTCAGTCTTTCAACAACTGATGCTTTTGAAGCCTATTACAACATGCATGTGTTTTGTACAAGTGTTTCTTTAGCACCCTGAAGTTATTTTCCACCCACCTGGGACCAGGGGAGTTGAGACTAAAGTCACAGGACCATTAGAATCCATGAGCACTGAGAAAAGGAAGGGAGGGTAAAGCTCTGAGTCCTCAAGACTTGCCTTTGGGTTATACTCTGCATTTCTGGCATGCAGAGCTATGTTCTTCAGATCCAGTTTACAAGCCAAGTTTACAGTCGACACAATATTCCTGAGGAACAAGAGAGGAACTTTCTTACTCCAAAAGCCAGCAACGGCAGAGCCAAACCCCAACGTGGACTTACTGTGGAGTCACACTCCAATTAATATTTGCTATCCAACTGATTTCCTGCTTCTTTCCGACTCCAGCACTAAGCTACTTTTGGCAAAACTTAAGTAATTCAATATCAAAATCACACTTTGAGATCTAACAAGGTATGAAATTATTAGTCCCTGAATTCTAAGTTTGTGTGTCTTCCAAAAGCTACATCACTGAAGTGTTTCACAGATTTGGACTGAACCGTTACTGACTGTTTAGAGTTACTACAGCACTTAAGGTGGGTAAGGGTATGTTATTTTCTATATAAACTACTCCACAGTTGCCCTACCTTAGGCAGGACAGGATCTTTTAACAAGAGGAGTGTTTCTCACACCCAACCCTCTGCACTCAGTTCTGTTTCTCCTCTTGAAAAAAGAAGACTGACAACTTTAAACCCTTGGAAGTCTGCTGTCATCCTTCACATTCTCCTTGCTGGAAGAAATCCTCCTTTATGTTTTTGTCAGTTCATTTGCTCCACCTCTCCCTCCAAGAGCAATAACTGCCCCTGTAGCTTTTTGGTTGGGCTCATTTCAGACCAAACCATGTTTGCCACGTTCTCTGAGTGAGAAATCAGAGCAGCACCTTGCAGTTCAAGCAAGCCCACGGCTACGATATATGCTACATATATAACACAGAAAAACTTACTGTAGCTGAGGAAGTGTGCCAGAGCCTTCTGATGCAGATGACAGTGGGGTCACAGGAGTCATTGGAGTCAGATGAGGACACATCCCAGATGTTTCAGGAGATGGCTGAGTCACATCTGGATTTGAGAAGCTGCTTTCATCCGTGAAGATACCGCTGTCCTCATTTTTTGGTACTGGCACATCGAGCTCTTTTGGCATTTCATGACCATCTTCAGATAGACTTTGTTCTTTGTTATCTTGGGTGACATCTGGAAGAAAGCTGAGGTCCACAGAGGAGAAGTCTGCATGGAGCTCTTCGGGCTGATTAAATTGAGAACCGAACTCATCTTTGATTGTTTGACTTGGAAGTTCCACATCATAAGGGCTCATGGGAGTGAACAGGTGAGGACTAGTTGAGAAGTCATCCTTGAATTAAGAAAAAGGGTCTTGTATTAAAACATTAACTGGGAGAGCAAATTAAGATTAATCTTCAATAAGTACATTTCAGTAATTTTTCCTCCCAATACATAATTATAGCAAAGAATAGTTTTAAGACTTGAAAGTGCATCCTTTGCTTCTCTGTCAGCATATAAAAATCCAGATAACTTTTATAATGGAGAGATGCATTTTCCCACCACACTTCAAAGGCAGTCTGGAGTACCCCTGTGACACCCCAAGTTGAGAAATGCTACACACCTTCAGCAGTGACTGCAGGTACAATCTGCCTGCTGGCACTTCGCCCTCCACAGCCACTGTCACACCTCAGTCATGCACACAACCAACATAATTGCTCATCGGTTTTTCCAAGGAAGACAGCTGGCATTTTCTGGCTGCCTTTACCTCCCAGTCTGTACATTCTTGCCATTTCCTCTCCCCGCTAGCAGGGGACAGTGTCAGCGTTGGGTTTGTGCAACAGAGGGCAGCAGCTCACAGAACCAGCAGAGTTTATTCCTCAGCTGCTGGAGGTCACCAGGCTGATTTGAAGGGAGACACAGTCAGCACCCCCAACATCCTGCCCTCTGTCAAGTGCACAACACACCTGCAAGCAAGCCCTTGCATAGTAATGTCCTCATTATTATTAAAATCTATTTTTAAAAAATCATCACATTGATGAGGCAAGAGTTTAGGAAAGGATTTATTCCCTATCCATTAGAGCATAAGCCTCTGCTCAGTGGAAAGCTTCTTCCAAAAAGGTGGTTTCTGCCAACACCCACAGCAGGTGACAGCTTGGGCTGAGGACTCCATACAAGAGGTTTTGCCTTTATTTAGGCATTTTTGGGCTTGAGAGCTAAAAGGACTTCAAAAGTCCAAGCAGAAACCAGAACAGGGAATGGTGCATAAGACTGAGGCCCTCGAATTGGCAGCAACTGCCTGAACTCCAGCAGGAGCAGGATTTCCAGATCAATGCTTTCCAGCCCTGAGCTAGTGCTGCTCTCTGCTAGTCAGCTCACTTGGCAACACAACCATGCACACAGGGAGATCTCTGCTCCTACTTCACAGTATATTTGCCTGTAGACACTTGGAAAACTTCCACTAAGTGACAGATCCTCCCAGAGAACCCTCACTAGCTTGAATACAGATGCAATCAGGTCTAGCTCTGAAAGCATTACAAACACCTACATTCAAAACTGCTCCTAAAATTGGCTTGTAGATGCAGAGACCCACTGGAGATCAGGTGGGGCAGAGTGCTGCTGAAAAAGCAGATGCTCCTTCACCCTCTGGAGCACAGGATCCAAAGCACTGTCTGAGAATTAAGGTCAGATACAAATGTATTGACAGTTACAAATAAGAATATATTAAGGAATAACAGAAAATGCATCTATTTTAAAGAGATAACGTTCAAGTTCGCAAGAGGGGAAGGAAGGCACTGTCTCTGCAACAATTCCAGTGGACTAAAGTTTGGGAGTTTATAGGGAAAATTTTGTACAAACCACGACACAGAGAAAATGGTACAAAAAGACCTCATCACTGTGAGCCTGTGAGACTACTCACATCATACTAAAGGGGCATCAAAGAATGAATGTAACAATCAAAAAAAATTCTCCAGTTTGTTGCATAGCTTAAAGAAAGAAGCTGAGGGAGAAGCTGAGTGGTATATGAGTGTGGAAGTATTAAACAGCTGTAAAACAAGTTTAAAAGAAGCAAGAGAAAGCAAAGTGCATAGGGTAGGTAGAAGCAGAAAGGTTTTTATCAGGTCTCCACATAAGTGGTGTAAGGAAAAGCCCTTATAGGGTTAAGTGCTGGGGAATATTGCCTTCTTGTCAGGCAGATGCTCAGAGGCTGTGAAAGGGGGCACAAGACCATGTTTGCTTTGGGCTGGCTGCCAAGGGTTATTGCTATAGACTCTGGGTTAATTAACTCCACTGAAGGCCCCACCAACTGCGTAGCTTTGGACATCTCCCAGCAGCTCTGGGAAGGAGATTTCACACACAGATCCTATCTGAGATCACTCACTTTGGGGCAGCTCGAGGGGAAACAGCCATTTTCACTCCCACCACAGAAATCCCTGCAACTGGGGTACACATAAATCAAACCCTGCTGCTTTAAGCAGCAGACTTGGATTCCCCCCCGCCCCTGCAGTGATATCACACATCTGCTGTTATCAAGTATCCCAGCAAGTCTGAAATGTAAAAATCCCAGCAGCATTTGTAAAACCCTGATTATACCTCACCACATTATATACATTACATTATTGTATAAGGCCCCACTCAGAAGGCTTTACCAACTTCCACGAGGGGGTCTCTGGATTTAAACAGCCTATTTGCTGAGCTGAAAAGTAGTTTACAAGCAGGATGCACGTAAAGAAGTTGCATTCCCTGAACAAAGACGACGCTCAGCTGTGGAGTCCAGCTTTTTCTAGTCCCTCACCCCAAGGAGCAAGTCAGTAAGGGAGCTCTACCTGTTTTATTCATCAGTGCTTGGCAACCACTTGAGATCAGCAGGACCATTTCAAATACCAAAAGAATAAGTTTTTGCAGACATTTATGAACCAGCATGATGAGATCTGAGCCTCCTGCCCTCTCCTCAGGGGCCACACGTCCCAGAACGTGAACGGGTCCTTGCAAGCAGCATCATCCTTCTTAGAATCATAGAATCAGCTGGGTTGGAAGGGACCTTCGATATCATCAAGTCCAACCCTTGATCCACTAC
>NW_021940750.1:40100938-40112823 GCF_001715985.3 Manacus vitellinus | reverse complement strand
GCCATTCCTTTTTCCAGCGTGTGGGGATTCCAGGTGTGAGGCAGCACGTTCCCAGCAGGGAGTTCATGTTGTGCCTGGCTGACTGATGCTGTGGGAGTCTCATGCTGCCAATGCAGCTTGGCTTGGGCGCTGCTTGACTCCGCGCCAGCAACTGCTGTCTGACTTGTTCCTTCTCTCCTGTCCTGTCTCTGAGTGCTGGAGGATGGATGGATGGATGGATTCCTGTGAAGGTGCAGCTGGGAACACATCCCTGTCCCTGTCTGGGCTGGGGGATGTGCTGACTGTCATGATCAGTGCACCTGTTGCTTTGCTAGAAGGACTTTGCTTTGCGCTGTGAGATTTGCTTGCAAACAGCAGTCTGAGCTGAGGAAACCCTTTGGGAGGAGATGTCAAAGCCCAGGCATGCAGCAGGTTTTTGGGAGGTATGGCCAGGCTCTTCTTGCTGCAGCAGAGGTGCAAATGCTTAGATTAGTACCCTTTAGCCATGAGGCAGAGTGTACGTGGCTGACGAGCATCCTTCCCTCCTCAGCACAGCCTGCTGGGCTGGTCTGTGGTATTTCTGGGACTTACCTTCCAACTTACAGGAGCCAAACCCTCCTGGCCTCAGAAAAATCCAGCCTCGAGCAGGTTGATTTACATCACACAGCCCATCCCAGAGCACCCAGGAGGGCAAGTTGAGCAGCAAAGCAAGGAGAGGACTCTCAGAGAGGTTGTAGCTTGAATTACAGAGGCTGATGGAGCCAGCTCAGACCAGTTCAGGATGGTTAAAACTAAAATGTCCCATTTAGGGTTGGTGGCCAGACAGCTCCGTGGCCTTGGCTGCTTTTGCAGGCACAACAGGATGGGGTACTGAGGGCTGTGGAGGGGGGCTCTGCTCCCACCAGCAGTGACCAGCCCAGCCCTCACAGCTGCTTCGTGACAGTGAGGGCCTGCATTGCCCACAGGAATCACTGAACTGATTGTGCTGAATTTGTTCTGTCCTCTGGTGCTCCCCCAGCACGTGACACCATTGCTGTGCTTCAGTGGGGAAGCTGGAAAACTGTGGTGCTCGTGGTGCTTCCCTGGTGTGGCCCTGTCTGTAGCACTGCAGCTGAAGTGCTGTGAGTTTCCTCAACAAATGAATCCTTCACTGCACTGCAGAACCCCCTGGAGATGAGATATGTTCATCTCGAAGCCCCTGAGGAACTGATTTGTCTGCACTTTGAGAACCTGAGATGGAGAGGTCAAATCATGGTGTGTGAGTGAGGCTACGTCATAAAACTCTTAATAATGGTGTTCCTTCTTGCCTTGAATATGGACATCCTGCAAATGCAGAGGCACCAGGAAGTGATGAGATTCTGGGTGAGTTTGGTGCCTCTTGGGTTAAATGGGTGTAAGGTTGTTTACCCATCTGGAGGCGGGGAAGAAGGGAAGATGTTTAGAAAGCTGAGAGATCATCTGAGGAGTGAAGAGTCACCGCTGTGTGGGCGATTCGAGCTCTCAGGCTTGCTTTGATGTAGGGGAGGGGTCTTCTGGATGCTACCCAAGGAAGGGGAGGTATGGCTGTGCCTCAGGAGGGCTCTGTGTCCACAGCCTCCTCCTCCAGGCTGGACATCTCCTTGTGGTGCCCAGCTCATGGAGGCTCAGCGAGTGGGGTGTCCAGTGGTGGGGAGCCCGAGGGAGTGGGAGGTCTCGAGAGCAGGAGGCACTGAGTCCCTGGGCTTCCCCCTCCTTCAGTCTCCCAGTTCTGGGTCTCCCCTTCTTAGTCATCAGAAGTATTGTTACCTCTCTGCTGCAAGTGTTCTTCCTCCTTCGGCAGGAAGGACTGACCCCTGTCATGGGTTGGACAGACATTAATTTAAAATGTGTCACTTGGAACTCGTGCGACCCATCTGCTTGATTTCTGATCATCCAGGTCAAGTAACATTATAAAAGGCAACTATTTTTCCCATTCAAACTAAAAAAAAAAAAAAAAAAAAAAAAAAAAATTATTTCTGTCTCAAACTGCCTGAGCTTCTTCCCTCCTTCCTTTTCCCCCCACTTTTTTCCTCAATTTTTCCCTCCCCTCTTTTTCCCCCTTCCTCCTTTTTTTCCTCTTCCCCTCCTTTTTTCTCCTGCCTTTCCCCCCCTTTCCCCTCCTCTTTTTCCCTCTCCCCTTCTTTCCCTCTGTCTTTTTCCTCCCCACCTTTTAATTCCCTTTGGAAAGCAGCAGCCATGCAGATCCCGGCTGGAGTGACTCACGCCAGGACTGCTCGGGGCAGGGCAGGAGCCGCTGGAGGCAGCCCTTCCCCTTCCCCACGTCCCCAGGAGCCAGTGACGGGGGTGATGAATCACTGCGGTGCAGAGTTACTGTAACGATGAATTGTCATGAGTCTTAATTAGCAAATTGCTTAATTTTACTTAGAAAGTTGATGATTAGTGCGACAATAAGTGCTTTGTGTATTCTTTGTAAGAGTCATTCAGCATCGTTCTTCCTTGGATAACTAATTGGAGAAGACTATTCCACAGAGCTCCTCCAGCACGCCTGTATCAGTCCCTTAAACATTTCTGGAGCAGACACTGCTGCATCACCTGGATGCTGTAATTATGGGATGGGACTGATCACAGGAGACTTCCAAAAACCTGGAAGGGACAAGGAGCAAGCCAGTAAGGGAGCTCTACCTGTTTTATTCGTCAGTGCTCTGCACAGCTGCCTTCTATTCCAGCACGCCCTGAATGCCTCGCTGCTTGCTTTGAAGTTGGCTAATCTTGGTTTGGCTTTATCTTATCTTTTTTAGGAGCCAGTTTGAGAATTAAAAGCTCGTGACTGACAATGTTCTGCTTTCTGCTCTCCTGAGCTTTATGCTAAACCTTTATAGCTGTAATTGTCTCAGAAGAGTGTAATTGCCTCAGGTGTAGCTTGGATCTCCTGGTGCCCTTGCTGCCTGCAGTGTTTAAAGCTCTGCCTTTGGCGCAGGTAGAAGAGCAGCTGAGAGCAGAATCGTGTTCCAGGGGAAAAAATCAATATAATATGCACAAGATGCCTCCAAATTCAGCACTTTCTAATTATTCCAGGATCCTGAACTTCTCCATCAACAGCAGAATCCAAGTCTTGTTGTGAAGGTTGTTCCTTCTGTGTGGTTTAGCCCTGTTTTGGTCCCTGTGCCTTGATTACCATCTTACCAGGGGTGTAAATAGATTGAGGTGCTGAGGAGAACCCCAAAGGGGGTCAGGGAGAGGAGCAGGTGAGCTGCAGCAAGGTCAGGGGGAGCAAAGGACATGCATGGAGCTGGAAAGGCTCTCGAGAAGTGTCTGCAGCCCAAAAGGCAACTCAAAGGTGGATGCTGGAGTCTGTGGGTCTGACAAGTGTGACCATCCCTCTCTCCTACTTATCTGTCCCATAGTGCTCCATTCTAGCCATGATGAATGCTTGTCAGTGTCAGCAAATACTGGATTTATTGCCAGGGAAGGAAAGAAGCCACTATGACTACTCACTGAGTAATAGTGAGTAATTTGACTTTTAATTGTGAATTAGTGTCATCGTTAGATTATGCTGGTGTAAACATGAACAGAATCAGGTCCATTAGTTTTGATATTTGGTTCTAACTTGCCCTGTGTAAAGCAGGAGTAACCCTCTTGCAGAAGTGAGGAAGTTGAGCCAGAATCTAGTTTAATTTTCCAGGTTTCTTGGGCAGTGGGAATGGCTGTAACTTCCCACTTACCCCGTAGTGTCTCTCCCTGTACTGGATGATGCAGCCCAGGTCACACAGTGGTAAGGGTGCCTCTTCTTTGCCCTGGTTAAACTGGGGCTCTCTTATTCCCTGAAAAGGGCAGTAATGGGGGGGATTTGGTACTTTTTGCAGACATTAGTGGACTCTGAGCACTTGTCTGCCAATGCATGTGCCTGCCATGCTCCCTGGCAGAGACCAGTGTGCTCTGGCTTCTGGATCAGGGAAGAAAGTCCCTTCTGTCACATGGGAAAGGGGTAAACTGGCTAGAAAAGAGCCATTTTTTCTGGCTTCTACAGCTCTATTATGTGCAATGGAGACACTAACTGCCCCTGTGTCAGAGAATTCCTGAGAACCAGACCCAGAGAGGATTGCCAAATCCTCCACTGAATGCCAGAGGAAGCACTGTAAGTAAAAGTCATCTGTCTCAACTGAAAGGCTGAATGGTGACTCAAAATCTCTACAGTTAACTTCATTTAATTTTCCTATCTGTGCAAAGCAACAAACTGATTAAAGGCAGGCATTCTGTATGTTGTTTGCATAGCAATCCACTTGTCCTGGCCCAGCCTCGTACTGCAGTGTGGAGGAGAGCCCAGCAGTCTGTTTTTATTTTTCATTCTGTGTTGCATTTAAAATGTGGCCAGAAAAGGGGGGAGCAGAGTGGGGTGGGTGTTTAAACATTGGCTGCCCACCTTAATTGCAACCGAGCAATGAATGGCTGCAGGCTTTCTTGGACAGCTCCTCTGTGAATGTCAAACACAAATCCATCTGACACCTGGGGTCAGAAGTATCCTTCCGTGCTTTTTGTTAAGTCATCTCGCCCGTTTCTGTGCCAAACGGTCTGGCTAAATTGAATTGCATTTAAATGAGGTGAGTGTGCCATGGATCATCTGACTGCTGCTGCTCCCCTCCGAGTTTTGTGACAAATCACTCTAAATGCAAACACTGTGTCTCATACCCTGAACTTACTGCTGCAATTAAAGGCTGATCCTTTAAGCTTTATCTGGAAAAACAATATAGTAATAGCACTCCTGCGTGTTTGCACAGAAAAGGAGAGGTGTGCATACAGCAGGTGCTAGCAGAGCTCTGTTAATTCAGTTTGCAGTCACATTGAAGATGTGAGCAGTGACATTGGCATGTCCAGGACCTTCAGTGCAAGCTCTCCAGGAATTACAGCACTGACTGTGATGCCTTCACTGCTGTGTCAGCTGAGCTGTGCCACCACTCCAGTTTCTATTAGCTTATGGTACAGGAGAGGGCAACGAAATGCAAATGCAATGAGTCAAGGAAGGTTTCTGAGCAGTGCCTGAATTCCCCCTAAAACTGAGTTTTGTCTGAGTGATCAGCAAGATGCAATGACTGACACTGGAATGAGTCCCCAGGGCTCACAGCTCGGCGATTAGTCAGTTCTCATTACCTCTTCCTCCAATTAACGTCAGCAAATCCGTGCTCCTGAGTCAACGAGGACCTCAGTAGGAACTAGACTTCCCCAAAAGGCTGCCAGATGTCAGCAGCAGCTCCAATCCCCTCGCCTTGATGGTTCTGTGCTTTTAACACACATAATTAACTGTTAACACTGCCCTGTTTCTGTCACTCCAGCCCTTCACCCGTGGTCTGTCAATAACCACTGTGAGCTTGGCTGTGACTGAGGAGTCTGTGCCCAGCTCTGCTGTCATGTGCTCCTGCACTTCATCTGATTTCCATGCTCATCCCAGCCAAGCAGGAATCCAGCCTGAGATCCCTTTTGGTAAAGCCTCATCCCTCCATTTGGATCTTCCTCCCTGCTGTCTTTGCCATTTCTCTTGAACAGGTTATGGCATCAGGCTGTGACATCTTTTACCGTAGCTTTTATGGTCAGTCTGTACAAGTGGAATATGAGTTAATTTTCCCCTTACAATCCAAGATACTACATGGAATATTTTTACATATTTTTGGTGTCTGCAGGCTGTGGAAGAAGCTCACTTGTCACAGTGTCCTTCATTATGAAGGTGTCATTTTTTTTTCCATCGGTTCACTTCTCCGCAGCTTGTCAGGAATAATTAAGTGCTGTGGTTGCTTTGACCTCCCTTCAACAGACATTTACACAACTCATAAATACAAGAGTAGCTCCCCTGAGCTCTTTTTCCACCCAGGTAGAGTTGCTCAGCTTTGCTCAGCAATGCTTTGAGGAAAATGAGGAGCCTAGATGGGCATGTGTTTGGGAGGATCCTGAGTTCATTGTTTCCTAAAACCCATGTTGCTCAGATCAATTAAGTTTTGCTTATTAACATTAAGAATACATTTATCCCCAGGTATTTTTACAGTCCCCTTTGCTCCCAAATTGGCACGGGCAGTGCTGATGTCCAAAATAAATGAAGTGTGTGAAGACAGACAGTTTAAAGGTGTTGAGGAATGTGGCTGTTTCAGACCTCTCACATCTCACTCGACTTTCACCTAATTTGTTAACAGGTATGTTTTTCCCTGGGGGACAATAATGCTTTTCTCTGTAAGATTTTATAGAGGACCCTCTAAACCTCCTTTTGTCCCTTTGGGTAAAATCAGTCGAATTGGCTTCTTTTCTGGTGCCTCTCTATTTTCCCTAGAGAATCCCAGTTGGTTCTTAACCCTTTCTGTCCTCCAGGCCTTACAAACTGTAGGACAGAAACACTTAGATGTCTCACAAGTCTAGACACAACGTGGGCAGCTGCAGGTTCACTGGGGAGAGGCTTCTCACTGTCTAAAAAATTGGATGTATAGGTGAAGAGAAGAATATTTGCTCATTTTAAGTATGAGCTAAAAGAGAAACTCGCAGAGGGATGCACGGTGAGTTTGCAAGCGGGAATTGTTGGGTCTCCTGGGGCAGCAGTGATGTTGTCAAGATGTCTCCTCAGACCCAAGGGTTTGCAAACATTTCCAAGCCTCCAGCCACCCTTGGGACACAGGTGAGTGTCACCACCAGTGATGGCAAACTGGGGAGCAGAGAGCAAGGCTCCCCTCCGGTGTGACACTCATTACACCAGGCAGGCGGCCGCATCCCTCGCGTAGCCGCAGACAAAATACTTTAATATTCACTTACTCTGCGGTGGCAAGAACAGCTGGGATGGTTCCTGTGCTCTTTGATTTATCCAGACAGGCTACGAGGGTGTTTGCTGCACATTTCCTTAGAAGTTTGTCACAGCCTGACACGCGCCGTTCCCGCGGTGCCTCGCAGAGCTCAGTCAGTGTCCTTCCCTGGCTGGGGGAGGAAAACATCCTGAGCCAGCCTTGGGATACCTCATCCTCAGACTGAAAGAGCCCTTGGAGCAGGAGGTCTGTCTGACTTTCCATTTCTCTTTCCCCCCCCTCATCTCTCACTCCATCTTGTTTGTATTTGCTGCCCATCCCGCTACCTTTCAGGTGAATGACAGGTCTGTGCTTACAAGGGATGTTGTGTTGGTGTTGAAAAATGTTTTCCTTTGCAAAGGAAAATATCTTCATTCCACAGGTATTGATGCAGAAGAGTATTAATTCAAAACCTGCCCTAGATTAATGTAGAACAGCACAAATAACAACCAGGTACTGTGAATGATGAATGGGAGAAAGGATTTTAACTGTCACCGTGCTACCACACAGGGAGTATTTTACAGGAGGCACCGTGTTTTCTGTGTCATTTCTGCATTGGCTTTACTTAACAATAACCATCCGATCTTAAAAAATCATCTTCTGCTAAGGGTACTACCAAGAAGGAAGGAGAATATTTGGAACTTGCTTTGAAACAGTTGTTCTCATGGGAACTCAAAGCATGGTTATTATTGTGCTACTTGGAAAGCTGCTTTTCTGTCCAGCTTCCCTGTGATCCCTTTAGCTCCATCTGATACCAAAGGCTTGAGATCTCCAGATTAGGAATTAAATTCCACCTCTGTGGCCCAGACCTGATGATCTGCTGGAGTCACAGCAAATGGGTTTTCCTTTACAGTGAGTGCTTCCAGCTGAAGCTGTTGCTTTTTGTTCAAAATTGAACTTTTTTGGGAGAAAAGATAATTAAAGCCACGCGATACAGGTGTAGGAATAATAAGTGGCTTGAAAATGAGCAGGGATTATTCAAATGGCAAGCCCTGATCTTGCATGGATTTAAGTGCTTGTTTTATTCTGCTGGCATGTGTAAGTACACAGGACAGTTGGGAGGGCTCTGCCTTGGGCTGATGGGGGATTTAGGGTGGCCATGGCACGGCCAGAGGCTGTAAAGTTGGGACAGCTGGGTGGGATGCAACACTTAGAGCATCAGACAGCAGTTGCTGGTGAAAATCCAGAAATGGAAAGTGAATGTAATTTATAAATAAGCACTTTTTTTTTCAGTGAGCTTCTAACAATTTGCTTAATTAGCTGGATTCCCAGCAGCACAAAATGTGACCATGATCATCTCAACTTAATTAAAGTACATCTATGTCGTGATAGCATGTGGATTATGTGGAGACCTGCAGCAGCCTGATGGATTTTCATCCTGCTCACATACAATGTCATGGTTTAGACTGTTGTTTTTTATGATGAGCTTTTATTCTCCTTGCAAGAGTTTCCAGTGTCATTTCTGCTGACAGATGCTGCTTAGGACAGATTTATTTTTATTCCCTTACAGTTTGAGTTGGATCAAACATCTTTTTCCACGTAGCTCAAGTTTCCACAGTGGAGTTACTCCTCGTTTATTACTCCAAAAAAGAAAATTGTAGTTGTTTCTTGTGACTTTCTTTAGCAGCAGTTGAAATGTTTTTTTGGCATGTGTGCATATAATCTATTAATTTCCACTTCCTGTCAGTTGTAGGAATTGGTGCTTATAAATAGTATAAAAAATTTTAATGCAGATAAAAAGAGATAGAAAATCCAGCATTTGGTTTGTTGGGGTTTTTTTTGAGAAAAATCCAGCATTTGGCCTTTTTTTTTTTCTTTCCTGGCTGCAATCAGTGAGGTGTTGAAACTTGTAGGGTGTTTGTTTCTGGCATTGATAAGGATCTCTCACATTCTTATATAAAATGCTAAATTAACAGTAATCAACCCCCACGAATTACAGCCCCACTCAGGCATAGCTTGCCTTTCTCTCCAGCTTCCTCTGAATCTGCAGATCTGAAAGCTTTTTCCCTGTGATCTGAGAAAGCAAAATTCCTGACAGAACTAATGGGGCTCCTGCAGCATTTTAAAACCTTTTCTTTTTCCCCACGAGTGGCTGCCTAATGTGACTGGGATTCCAGTGGCTGTTTGCATTATTCCCTCCCTGCAGTCGGGATATTTAGCACCATTAGCCTGCCTGGCTGGTTGGCACGGCTGTGGCTCTCTGGTGAGGCTTTCCAGCAGGTTTCTCAGTCCACATAATTGAGATAGTTTGTTGCCTTAAGTAAGTATTGGGTAATGGTACCTGATGTGGGATTTAAAAGCATTTTCAGGTCCTTGTATTGTGCTTTGTGTTTGTGATGTTGTGGCAAATGTGTAAGATGCGAAGGACCAGAGATTTCTGAGCTGGTGGGAAGTGGTGTGTTCTCAGCTGAAACCCCTCAGAGCCAACAGTGACCATCCAGCAGGGAAATCGATTCCAACTTCTGGAAGAGGGAAGTGAAGAAAGTTCTGCTGCGTCGTAGAATATCCTGAGTTGGAAGGCACCCACGAGGATCATCGAGTCCAACTCCTGGCCCTGTACAGACACCCCAACAATCCCACCCTGTCCCTCAGAGCTTTGTCCAAACATTCCTCAAGCTCTGTAGCCTTGGGGCCGTGACCACTGCCCTGGGGAGCCTGTTCAGTGCCCAACCACCCTCTGGGGGAAGAACATTTTCCCAATATCCAGCCTAAACCTCCTCTGACACAGCGTCCTGTCATTCCCTTGGGTCCTGTCACTGGTCACCAGGAGAAGGGATCAGATCCTGCCCCTTCTGTAGCTGTAGCAGCTGGATTTACACCCTCTGCTCTCCCATTGCAGCTCAGCTCCTGGCAGGAGGGGCAGCCCTGTCCCTCCTATGCCCTTCCCTGGCTCTTGGCTCCAGTTTTTCTCTCTCTGTTGGCAGGACCCTCATGCGCTCTCTCTGGGGCAGCAAATCTGTTCCCACTCCTGGGAAGCAGTGATTTGGTTCTGACGCCATCTGGAAAACTGCTGTGGACAAAAGCAATTAAACATCAGCAAAATCTGCTTCTGCCAAGTCCTGTCACAACCACTACCAAAATGGTCAATATAAGCAAGATTTGGCCTTAAATTTGCCCCTGGGAAGTGCAGGGTGGGGATGCTGCCTTTGCCTGGCTCACGTGCCGCCCTCAGCAGCGCTCCTGCAAGAGTGGACTGTCCAGCCAGGATGTGCTGAGCCAGGGAAGCTCCGGGATGAACCAGCAAAACGCTGCCTCGCCAGCTGATAGCCGGTCACGCATTCCAAGTGCCTGTCTCCACATTCCCGTGGCCACCCCGCCAGCCAGGCCTCGCCTCCGGGCCCGCTTCGCCTCCCTTGCAAAGGCACAGCTTCCGCCAGCATCCGCCTCGCGCCGCTGCCTTTGTTTGCTCCGGAGAGTTTGGAAAAGCAGAGGTGGCCTGCAGCTGAGTGACACACGTGGCTGGAGAAGAGGGGAATGGTGAGCTCTTCCCGCAGCTCCATGCAAATCCTCGTTGGATACGGGATGCTGCGGAGCAGAGCTTTGATTTCTCAGAGGTGCGTTGGGACCAATAAACGAATGGTTTGCTCCGAGCGACAGGGCCTGGAAGTCAAACCAGGCTCTTCATTGCCAGAGGTCTGAAGAAATGACAGGAGGGTGTGTGCAAAGCCCTGGGGTGATGTCAGCCTTCCTGCTGTGCTGGAATAACTCCCTTTTGCCAGCTGCAACCAGCCACTGTGGATACCACAGCTGGGCTTGGGATGCTGGTTCTGACCAGCATCAGCAGTGACCCGCAGCCACCGCTGCCTCAGCCATTCTTGTCCCCACTCCTGCTGCCAAAAATGGTGAATTTTCTCATGTGCAGCAGTTTGTTTTTTCCCATGAATGTTTGGGACCCTGGGAAGCTGAGGGTTAATGTCAGTGGCCCAGTGATGGAGCTGGACTGGTGCCCTCGGTGGCTTCTTGTGCTGTTTTGTTGTCCCCAAGTAACCGTGTGACAGAGCGCAGTTTCCATCCCCGTGGATACCCACAGATCCGTGGTCAGCCACTGGGCTCAGGCAGGAGAAAGCAATCTGCCCTGTGAGCACTTTGGGAAGGATCCACGTCAGAGGGAAGAAGAAGTCGGAGCTTTAAGAAGTCAGAGCTGAAAAACTCTGGTTAATCTCCCCCCCTGCAGACTCCACAGGCTGGTGGGATGTCACTGAATGTGCCCCTGGTCCGTCTGTGCTGTGGGCAGGGCTGCTCCATGCTGCAGATCCAAACAGTTTTAAGGCATTTAAGGGAAACTGAGGGACAATCCCTGTTTCTGGTCAAGAGGAGGTGTCCTTCACGTCCTGGGGGAGAACTTGGGGTATGTTGTGCCTGCTTGCCTTGGGCCCGTGGGGCCTGCCCACCCTGCCAGCTCTGGGAAAGGGCGTGGAAAGGGATGTGGTGGAAACTGGCTGGGACTGGGGGGATAATTAGGGAGGGTGGGGTCTGGATGGGTGATCATGTGTGTGGTGGGTCTGGGCAGTGGGATCCCTGCATGGGGATCCCCACACATGGGTGGGGAGATCCCTGGGGATACCTTTGTGCAGGAGGTGATTCCCACGCTTGGGTGGCGTTTGGCTGGATGTAGCCATAGGTGTGGGAAACCTGGGTGGAAGGATTCCTGCGTGTGGGAGGTCTGGGTAGGTGATCCCTGTCGGTGGGTGGGGAGATATGTAGGGATTCCTGTGTGGGGGAGGTCAGGATGGGTGATCTCTGTCCATGGGTGGGGATCTCTGTCCATGAGTGGGGGTCTTGGTGGGGATCCCTGTGGGGAGGAGGTCAGGGCGGGTGATCCCTGTCTGTGCTGGGGTCTGGGTGGGGAGATGCCTGGGGATTTCCACATGGGAGTTGTCTGGGTGGGTGAACCTCAGGAATAGGTGAAGGATCCCTGCGTGGGGAGCTCTGGGGGAATGGAATCCCTGCATGGGGGACGTCTGGGTGGGTGATCCCTGTTGATGGGTGAAGATATTCCTGGGTATCCCTGTGTATGAGATGTCTGGATGGGTGATCCCTGTCCATGGGTGAGGTCTGGGTGAGGAAATCCCTGGGGATCCCCGTGTGGGGGAGGTCTGTGTGGGTGATCCCTGTTCA